>NC_058133.1:383816028-384020144 GCF_016433145.1 Gracilinanus agilis
TGCTTGAACGCATGGGTCGGGGTGGACATGATTGAGGGTGTAGACTCGAAACTACCACACCAATGCAACTACCAACAATTTGGAAATTGGTCTTGATCAAGGACACATGACAAAACTAGTGGAAATGCGCATCGGCCAAGTGGGGGGGGGTTGAAGGGGAAAGGTGGAGCATGAATCATGTACCCATGTTAAAAATGAATATTAATAAATGTTAAAAAAAAATCAAAGGAGAGATCAATAAAACTGAAAGTAAAAAATGAACTAATAATAAAACTAGGCTCTGGTCTTAGGGAAAATAATGAAATAGATAAAAAGAAACTGGAAGAATAAAAATAGGCAAGGAGAAAACAAAAGTATTAGTCTTTGTAGATGACCAGATGATATATGTAGATAATACCAGAGAATCAACCAAAAACTCAACTGAAAAAATTGACAAGTTTAGCAAAGTTGAAGTATATAAAACAAATCCACATAAATCATTTGCATTTCTATCAACAAAACACATTATGAAGAGATAGAGAAATTTCATTCAAAATTGATGCAGATATAAAATAGTTGAGAATCTATCTACCAAGACTGATTCAGGAACTGTATAAACATAATTAAAAAAAAATTTTTTTCAAAAAAAAAAAAAAGACAGATCCAAACATATAATATAATAAATTATAATAAAAGTGACAATTCTAGCAAATATACGAATTAAGGGCCATACTAAACAGACTATCAAATAATAATTTTGTGGAACTAGAAATCTTAATAAAAAATAAATCTGGGAGAAAAATAGGTAAAGAATATCAAAGGAATCAAAGAAAGAAATATATGAAGGAAGGTGGTATGAAAATATCAAACTTAATTTATTTACTAAGAAACAGAGCAGTAGATAAGTGAAATACATTAGATTAAAAATACACAATGGTAAATAACTACAAATATCTAGTGTTTAATAAATACAAAGTTCTAAGCTTTGGGAAAAGAATGTATCACTAGAGGAAAAATTGCTGGGAAAACTGTAAAACAGTTTGTCAGACACTAATAATAGACCAATGTCTCATACCATAAACCAAGATGAGGCTAAAATAGGTATATGATTTAGACATAAAAAGTTATATAAACAAATTAAAGGAGAATGGAAAATTTTACATATCATATCTATGGAAAAGTGAATAGCAAAGAAATGAAAGAGGACCATAGGAAGTAAAATATATAATTCTGATTACATGAAATTTTAAAGTTTTACCCAAAAAAATCAATGAAACTAATATTATAAGGAAAGCAGGACACTGTGGGAAAATTAGGGTTTCTCTGATGAAGCCCTTGTTTCTGAAATATATATGAAATGGAAGCATATTTATAAAATTTTGAGTCATTTTTCAATTGATGAATGATGAAAGAACAATAACTGGTAGAATTCATGAATCAAATCATACATGAGTTACATGTTACATGAGAAAATGCATTCAATTACTACCAATTACAGAAATGAAAATTAAAACAACTCTGAATTATCACTTGACTTCCATTAGATTGGCTAAAATTAGAGAAACGAAAAAAAGATAAATAATAGAAGACATGTAGAACAATTAGGATTCTAATGCATTGTGTGTGGATATGTGAGTTGGACGAAACATTATGGAGAACAATTTGGAACAATACCTAAAAATGCTATAAAATTATATATAGCCTTTTACCTGGAATACCACTATAGGGTCTATATGCCAGAGATAAAAGAAAAGGATAATGGGCTCAACTCTACAAAAGTATATATACCAGTTCCTCTTCTCATGGTAAAGTATTGGAAATTGAAGGCATGCCCATCAATTGGGAAGTAACTAAACAAGTTGTGTTATCTGATTAAGATGGGATATGTGTTATGAGAAATGGCAAGCAGATTTCTGAAAAACCTGTGAATACATATAAACTCAGGCAAAGTGAAGTGAGCAGAACCAATAGAACACTGTACAAAACAATAAGAAGAATAATATTGAAATTATCATTAAATATAAAAGGCTTAATTACTGGCATGAGTATAACGATCCAAGAGAATTTCAAAGGACTCATGATGAAAAATGCTATCCCACGTCTAAAGAGAGTTCAAATGAACAGTTGGGACATCTTTTTTATACTTTACTTAATTTTTTGCCTTTTGTCATTTTTTGCAGCATAGCTAATAAGGAAATTTATTTTATAATTAATATAATTGATATCAAATTACTTGTATTCTCAGTGGCTTGGGGAGAGGTTGTAGAGAGAGAAAGAATTTTGAAATCAAAATTTTGAAAAAAATGAATGTTAAACATAAATAAAAAGAAGAAAATACTAAGTACATGTATTAACATGTATTAGCTAAAATAGAAACAAAATTAGCAGTGTAATAAGAATGGCATATTTTCATATGGACTATAACCAAAATCTAAAGGTTTAAAAATTGATTCTTTTTCAGAAAGAAAGAGAATTCTCCCATAGTCTGTCACTAAGCTCATATTGGCCAGTTGCCAAATCTGATCTTCTATCCAAAGAGAAATGTAACCAAATACAGAGGCTCATCATCAGAAAGTTGGCCAAAAAAAAAGGTAAGAACTATTTTGGTTTTCATTGACAGATCAAGGAATCCTACCTATAGAAATAAATGCAGAAAAAGAAACTGAGGAAATAAGGACAGGTGAAAATGACCTCAGCAGGCTTCCTTAAAGTCCTGTTAATTAGTCCCAATTTATTCTGTACATACCTTGCTTTATTTCCATGTTATGTCCCCCTATTTATTTTTTCCATGTTATGGTCTCCCCATTAGATTGTCAGCTGCATGAGGGTGGGACTATCCTTTCACTCTTTATATATCTCCATTATTTAGCACAATACAAGGCATATAGCAGATACATAATGAATGTTTACTGATTTATTGATTGATAGATATAAATGAAGACAAATTGTTGGAAAGATATGAACTGCTCAGTTGTGCCAATCAAAAGAATAGAAATGATACTGCCCAAATGGATTTACATAGTGCCACACCAGACTGTTAATTGCTTATTTTGTAGATCTAGATTTTTAAAAATGATGAGAATAATCTTAAAAAACATTCATTTCAATGAATATATATAGAAAAAATGGCAGAATATAGGGAGCATAACACTACTAGATATCAAAAAATCTAACAAAGTTGTGGTATCTTTTACAACTATGACTGGGAGGAGAATTCTTAAGCAAAAGAGAAAGGAGTATTATAGATAATAAAACTTGAAAATTGAAATAAAATTGAAAATTTTTGCATGAAAAATATCAATTGCCTCAATTTTCACTTAGATAGAATTAGAAAAGCAGCATTAATTAGAAAAAAATCATGATTCAGCTACATCACAATAATAAAAATTATAATACATAAATTAATTGACAAATTAAATGTGATAACCAAGCTTGGGTTAATTTCAAGTCATAATTCCATTAATTATCAGATTCTAAGTCACTTTAAGATTTTGTATACTGGCTCTTCTCATCTTAAATTCTCAAGAGCCAGGATTCAGCAATGAACGCAAATATTCTTCCCATCATACTAAAGTTTAGGATGATTCTTTTATATGCTGTGGGAGGTATAGTCTACTCCCCAAAAGTTTTTCTTCCCTTTCCCCCCAAAGAATCTACATCTGAGTTCATCTCACAATTGTCTTCTCGTGCTAGAGTTCAAGCCAGAAGTTGGGTGATTCATTGATGAGAAAGTTTAACTTCATTTTATTACCTTTCCCATATGTAAATAGGTTCTTTGCTTTCTATACTTTAACAATTTCACCTACTCTTGCTCTATTTGTTTCCAGTTAGAAACTTCAAACTCAGATGGCTTAGTGTGTGGAGTCTTCATATCTCATTTTCTTTGGCAATAAGCACAACTGGTACGGGTCAGCTTCATATACTCTTAGGTTGCCATAAAGATCAACTTCATGCTATTATAGTCTCAATTTTGGCTGCATAGGAATATATCTTTCATTTGTAGCACTGCTACTATCAAACTAAATACCGCATGCATTGTTATTTCACTTTGTTAGGTCTGCATGAATCCACTTAATAATTTAGGTACATACTTTCAAGTAATAGAACATTATCATTAGAAGAAACATTGGAGATCACAAAGTTCAGCTTGTTTCTTTAAGAGTTAAAAAAAAATAACCAATGTCCTGGAGAGATGAAATTATTTGTCCAAGGCTACATATAATATGATTATGCCTACAAAATAAAATGTGAATAAATATATAGACCTTAAATAAAGCATTGTGAATTTCAGTTAGATTAATAGAGGCAAAGATTATAATAGAACTTGCTAAGGTAAAAACTACATTTTTAACAAAATGAGGTAATAATCTCTATGGAGAGATTACTATTTTTCTCCTGGCAGTAGAGTTGGAATTAAACTGTGACCCTCTGAAAATATAATTTCACTGGGTCAAAAATTTTAATATGTTGGCCCAGAGCTAAAACACCCCCACATATTATAATTCATGATTAAAACTACTTAGACCTGAATCTGAATAAACCTAGGAAGAATAGTAAATCTTTTGGAATATTAACAAAAATCTTGTAGCCCATGGGACTAATGCCTAAACTTTAAAATATTGCTCATTTTGAATGATAATCTAGGATCATCAAACTATGATGAATTAAAAGGACATTTTTTAAAGTACTGGGTGAGATTTGAAAGCCTAGATTAAACATGCAGTGGATTTCTCTGCAAGGGACATCAAGTGCCTGAGAATGAATGCCAAAGGAATTTTCTTCAGTGTAATTTACCAGGCCTACAAAACATGTTTTATAGCATACAGATAGGAATTCCTTCTGGATAACAGAAAGATAAAATTGATAACATTTTGTGCAACTTTTTCTGGCCCCATAGTGATCAGTATGGTACTTTTTTTGGCACTCAAAACAGCACAAAATATTGGGGGATTAAAATAAATGACTGTGTCAGAAACAGAAGAATAGAAGAAAAATAACATAGTAGGGCCAATTCCTAGGAAGATAGCAACCTTAATTTGTCTCCATGAAAAGAAAATGTTATATGTTCAGCAGCAATAATGAATTTTGAATATAGTTACTTTTAGATATAACTGTATTGTTGGGAAAGAAAGACTTTAAGGTAATGGATTTTCAAAAGGAATATGTGGATCAAAAGCTGGTGCTGAGCACAAATGAAGAAAAAGCATGTTTTAGTAGAAGATAACTAGGAGACAGAGCTAATATAGATGTGAATGGAAAGACATGATTGCAACTTTTATGTAAATACTTGAAAAGAACTAGCTGGAACTAGTCTGGAAAATCCAAGACTGTCTGTAGCTTGATGCATGAATTAGTAAATTAAAACAAGTAATTACAAGCTAAAAGAAGTAAATGTAAGTCCTCTTCTTCAAGTATCATAGCATTATTCATCCATGGCAAGTCATCAGTTGCTTGAGAGTATTGTTTCTATAAGAAACCACCTTTAGTTATCCTGATCTGCGCTTGCTAAAATGAGGTAGGATTATAAGATGAATGAATAAACATGTGAATTAATTAAAAAGTATTTAAGAGTTTACTATGTGACAAGCATTGTGTTAAGTATTAGGAATACAAAAAACAAACCAACAAGAAATGTCCCTGTATTCAGGCAATTTAATAGTTTTATGATTAAATGACACAGCTCAGGAAAGATCACTGAGGATGATTTGGACAGGGATGTTGAGTTGATTTATCAACCAATGAAGTGATATGTTCTTTCCAGAAGCAATATTACTATTGATTTGACTGTTATTCACTTTAAATTCCTTGTAATATTGTGATTCTCTATCCTGTATAAATGAAAATGGATGTACAGCAGAAGATTTAACCTTGGACCTATTGAATTCTAGAGACCTGAAGCCTTGGCTTTCTATCAATTTTTAAACTCTAAATATGTATGAATAAGAAATTATAGCTTGAAATTTGAAACTTCCAAGTAATATAAGGTTCAGGAGTTTATATTATAGGAAAAGTTCTAGAACTATCTGGTGAAGAAAACCTGTGTTTGAATCCCTGCTCTGCTAATCCTGACAACTAGATTTTAAAGTTCTTGAGGACAGGGGCTTTCTTTTGCCTTTTTAATTTTCAGGACTAAGCATTGGGGCACTTAATGTTTGTTGATTGACTGATAGCTCTGAGTTTCTTTATCTAGACAAGAACCAGGCCAGATGGTTTTTAGGTCCTTTCTCACTCTAAATACTGGGTCATGGACCTACTAACTACATATCTGACCTAGGATAACCTGTATAATTCGTTTTGCCTCAGTTTGGTCAATGGTAAAGCAAGAACATCATTTTCTCTACAAAACAAATGGTTTCCATGTTAGAAACACGGTTGACTTCAACAGTTAAAAGTTGATATCTCAAGTAAGTAAATGAAAGGCAATCAAAAGCAATAGCTTAAATTATGCTATAGTTGAAGGCAAAGATGATTCTGGAGACCGGAACAGAGCAAAAGTACATCCTCATTCAGATGACCAAAAAATACAAAGTAGTTATAGCAATCAGTACATCAACTCTCATTTAAAACCTTTAGATAATATAGTTAGAGACACTCAATTAAGTCTTCCTTCTTACAACTTGCAATTACACAGGTGAAGCCAAAGCCCTTCTTAAGTAAAAGATGTCATAAACTTTCACTTATAAACATAGTGTAAGGAAGGACATGATCACTACCTGAAGAAAGTATAATGACTATAGATCATTCAAGGACAAAAAGTCTTCTTTCAAATTAAGAAGCCCTAAGTAAGAGCATAAGTCACATGATTTTGACTAGCAGCATCATAGAAATTTTTGAATTTACTTCATAGGTATGATTTTAGCCATGACTGGTGTGTATTTCACACATCATTTCCTTTAAAGCAAAAGCATAGAGGACCTGGGAAAGTTTTAACCATATCTTAAAATGAAAAGTAAAACGACAGTACAAAACTACAGAAATATTAGTGGTCCTTTCTTGGCTTAGTTTAAAAAAAAAAGGTACTTTTTCTTCTGGAATTTAATTTAAATAACTTTAAATCACTGGATTGCAATACTACCCTGAAGCCTTGTTATCTAGACTGGTGAATCAGTACAAATGTACTTCCTACTATCTAAAAACAGTACCACATACCAGACAATGCTTCAAGAATTCAGACATAGCTCCATACTATTTTATCTGCCATCTGGCAAGAATCACCCAGAGCCTTAGGATAAGGAGTAATTCACTGGTATCATTACTTTGGGATAAAGTATTTCAAATAAATTAATGTCAACAACTATATATCAGGCATTGTGATAAGCTTTGAGGACACAAAGAAGAGCAAAAGAAAGTCTCTAGTTTCAAGGAACTTACAATAGAATAGAGGAGAGAACATGCAAACAAATATGTACAAACCAAGCTAGATGTAGGATAAAAAAGGAAAAAAATTACAGAGGGAAGGCACTAGGGGAGACAACAGATTTCCCAGCAACTACACTTAAAATTTCCTCTACTCCCATTATATGAATTGTCACCCTGCCTCAATGTAAACTGCTGGAATTGTCTTTTATTTTGTTTTTATATCCTAATCTCTTACAACCATGCTTGGTAAGCAATAAGAGTTCAATAAATGCTTTTCATTTATTCATTCATTCATCAGTTGTTTTCCAGAGAAAGACAAAGTGATACTAAGCTAATAGTTGAAGGATCTTCTCAGGAGAGTAACATTTTCTTGTAAAAAAATCTTATCACCTGCTTATATTTCAATAACATTTATCTTCTTATTGAGTGAGTGTTTTAAATTTTTTTGGTGGTTACCGAAGTCCTCTTCGTTGGTCTGAGGCAAACAGAACATGTATAGACACTATCAATTGTTATCCCTCACTTTTTAAGTTGTCAATAATACTCTGTTTTACAAAAGGATTAAAAGATATAATCTATGTTCACTGTATGTAGTTCAGAAAGAACTAAATATTTTAAAATTGTTCTAATTTAGATTGACAAAGGTATTAAACATTTATTATTAACGAGGAACTAGGAATACACACAAATAAAATGAGACTCAGTCACTGGCCTCAAGAAACTTTCTAATAAGGCTACAAAATACTTCAACATAATTGTGATACCAAATAGAAGGCAATATGTAGTTGAATAATCAATTCAGATCTGTTCAAAAATATTAATTTTTATTTAAGTAAAGGAAGAGATTTTGCAAATGCCAAGGAAGCACTAAGTTATAACAGACAATACAAAATCATCTTGGTACCTGATTTTTAAACCATGTATATTACAATTTTGACTACTTTATGCATGTGTCTATATACAATTAAATATTATTACAAGTTTGAACATAAGTACTATCTTATGTACATTTAGACAGTAATGAATCAACCTTTGTTACATTGAGAAGAAAGGGGCTGTATAAGGGAGATCATTTGAATTATTCCTTGAAATCAAGAAGCCAAATTTTATTATTAGGTAGATGTAAGAGAATATATTTCTCAACTCTAGGTAAAACAGAGTACTTTAATATTTTAAGGTGGCATACTAAATAAAATGTAATAGCTTCAACACAATTTCTAATAACAGGTACTTCAGGAAGAAAAAAGGTCAGACAGTTTATATTCAATGCTATTTTTCTACTTCTATTTCCACAACTTCCAATTTTTCAATCACACATATGAAATTCACTACATAATAGCTGATTTACTGCATTGAAAAAGAGTTATTTTCCAATCTTCTTTCTGACAAATAACTTCAAACCTCATATTCCATAGATACCAAGAGAGGAAGCTAAATGAAATGATACTAAGAGAAAAAAAAAAAAGATCAACAGTCTAAATCAAACAACAGAGAGGAGGATAATACAGGTCATGGATATCTAAGAATCCCCTTAGAATTTACTTTTAACTAGAGATCTATCTGTTTTGTATAGTCAAGAAAAACAAACCTCCTGACAGTAATGTCAAATACTTATCATGTAGAAATGAACTATATTTTATTAGCTACTATACTACCAAAGTATAAACTCTTTTCTTGGCTACTTCTTCTGATACCCATTTTCTTCTTCTTACCTGATAGGTGCACCTTTAGCCTGTGCAGGCCTCAATAACACTGTTATAGTGGTGGCAGTTTCATTAAGGGATGCATCAATTCCTTCATAGTCAGGTAAGGTGGGAGCTGATTAAATGCAAAGGAGGGAAAAAAAGAGGCTTTGATCAAGTAACACAGTTTTGTCACTGTTTGAGTCTAATAGATGTTAAATTCCAAAAGAAATGAGAATCGATGTAATGTTTAATTACCACAAATGTTCATTAGAAGAAACCATATAGCACTAATTACTACAAATCTTTAGGTATTTGCTATCATTTGAATGTGTTGGCAATAAACATTTTGCTGTTGATTTTTAAATGAAAGAGGTTGATTAGAAACCATAAAATGGTATCTGGAGCAAAAGTATGAGGAGGCAAACGAATTCAGAGAAGTTTCCTTATATAAACAATACTCAATGCAAGGTATTTAATAAATAAATATGAAATATTATCAAGGAAAGTCACTGAGTTGTTGAATTGAAAAGGACCCTTAGAAATTACATAATTGAAACTTCATTTTGTGCATACAAAATCTGAGCTGCAGAAAGATCAAAAGTTTTGCTCAGGGTGACAAAAGCAGTTAATTACAAAGACAGTCCCAGCATCTAGACCACTGGATTTTCAGTATGATCTTTCTATCATATCACAGTTGTATGTAAAAAGAGGTTTCACAGAAATTTAGAGTGACTGTTTTTAGATAAATGAGCCATTATGTTTAAGTTTTGATTAAAAAAGAAAGGAAAAAAGCTTGTGTTCAGCCAATCATTGGGTGGCATATAAATCAGAAGGGCCTATCACCTTAATGAGGAACATTTTTATTATATAAGGTTAATAAATTTGGTTGTAGGGGAAGAGGGAAATGAGTTGGTGAATGAAAGAATGAATGGGAAAGAGGCAACATAATTCAATGTGTTCCTCTGTGTAACAAGTAACTTAACAGGGGCAGAAGTGACGGCTGGGTAGTGTGTTGTGTAATGTAGCAATAACTGTCACTAGGTATGGATGGCTATTTAGTGATGGTTAATGACTCAAATCAGAAGTGTCAAACATGGTGGCCTTAAAAACTTTCATTGGCAGAACTAAACTAAAATATAATTGGGAAATATTTAACAAAATAAATGCAGATACAACAGAACACAGATAATGTTAATACTTGCTACATTAACATGAAGTCTATGGGAATTTTATATGGTCCATTTCCATTTTAGACTGACACCATTCATTCAAATGATATAAAATAATTCACTTGACTTTAGTTTTTAGTTGTTCTGATAGATTATGTAGATAAAATATATTTTCAAAGTTTCTATATTAATGAGTATAATATAAATATTAGAAGGAAATACACAGTGATATTTTTTCCTAAATGGGGTTAATATCACAAATACTTTGTTTGCTGAACTGAAATAAAAAGCAAAATTAAAGCTAGTACGCCCATGACAAAAAAATCTGAAAATTCCCTCGATTCCTTAATTTTAAAGATACACATTTTTATCTATAGAAAGACCTGATCTTGAACAAACTTTAATGGTACTGTTAAAATATATTAAGAAAACTGACTTCAATTCTGATGATGATTTATATCTGAACTGATCAGAGGAGTTGATATATCATCAAAAATAATTTTTATATGATGTGAAATAGACTCATTTAAAAAGAAACATGGAAGGGGAAGTAGAAGAGAATAATCCAAAGATCTTATAAAGTATTTGCAATTACAATGGATGATTTAAATTTTTATGAGTATATATGTATACACACACATACACACACACACACAGAAATTTCTCATCTGCTTTACTTGCTTTTACATTTCAGTAATACCAATATGAATGATATGAATGGAGAGAAGAAATATCTTAAAAGGAAAATGACATTAAGTGATCAAGAATTTTTTTTTAGCCAGTCTTAAAATTTAATGGTATCTTATGGCAAGAGTGATCTCTATATCTGGAAATTTAAAGTAGATTGTTGCCAGCACTTTCCCCCGTAGAAAAAAAAGACAATGATCAGTTTGATCACATTACATGTCAAATTGTTCTTGGAACTTATATAATATCTCAGCAGAGTAATGAAAAATATGATTTGTAACACTGCAACTTACTTGAAGTTGGTACAAATATAAAAAAGAGTAACCTTTAATTCTGACTAGCTTATATAAAGTGTAAATGTGATCTATGTATATTCTGTAAAATATTTTTTTGTAGTAAGGGCATGATGTAATTACACAAAAATGGCTATATCTGTATTTAAATGTGTATACATATACTCATGACTGTGAGGAAATGATTCCAATTTCATATATGTAAAATAAGCATTTTAATAAACTTAGTGAGTAGTCTGATCAATAATTTAACCTTTAAAATAATTGTATGAAAAATAAATTAATATATAAGTAAGAATAATCAACAGAACAAGAATTTATCTTTTCCATCAAAGTTCAGTGACTATTGACTAATATTTTTGATGGAGAAGAAAAAAAAATAATTTATCTTGCATAGCATCATTTTAGGTGCCTCATATGATCTTTATAAAAAGTTCAATTTATTAATACGATCATCTTATGATTCATTCTTTTCCTTACATTTATTTGTATGCATATGAGAGTGCACCCATGAAAGGAGAAATGCCTATTTGGATTTAGCTATATTCAAGGACACTGAAAAGATGAGACGAGAACAATTTACTCTATGATTTAAGCAAAAGATCTCCATCCCTATGTACTTAATCTAAGAAGTGATGGAAATTAATTTTGGAGACATTTTACTCCATTTGAAGTGTTGGTGCTATATTTTCAAATTTTTCCAAGATACCAGGAAGTCTAAAATAGGTTTTTATGATGAAATTATTTATTCTCTTAATAGAAAAACTTAATGGAAAATATTGTTAAAATTAACAACATAAGATTCTCATTACATGTGAAGTTAAGCAGGCAAAACTAAATAATAATTAGATCTGAAATTATCTTAAATAATTTTGAACCATACTTAAATGTATTAAGATACATCTTTAAAAGCACCTTTAAAATATAAATGTTTCCACAGAACATACTGGTTTCAAACCAAAAATAATATTTTCATATCAATTTTTAAATACCTGAGATATTGGTTGTGACATTGATTGCTGTAGCTGGGCCAAACCCTTTAACTGTACTGGCTCTTATAAAGAATTGGTAGGTTGTTCCAGGGTGAAGATGCAAAAATACATGATGTGTACTATTCCATAAATTTGTCACAGTTTGGGGAGGTCCGGCGACAGGAACGGCAGGATCGAATGACCTGATACTATTGTAGCTGACCTGTTTGTTAAAGAAACATATGGTTTATTAGGTACTTGGCCAAAATTATGATTAATGGATCCTAAAAACCACAGTAACCACAGTATTCCTTTTACAATATATATTCTTCATCCAACGACACAGTCGATGTTCTCATTGTTCCAATATGACCATGCCACTCCACTGTTCAAGAGAGTGGCTTTCCATTACCTCTACAATAAAATGCAAACTCATTTGTCATTTAAAACCCATAATGATCTGGCTAAAGTGTGTCTTTTGTCTGATTACACATTTTTATGGTCATGCCTCTCATAATCTAGTCAAATAAAATACTTGCTCTTCCCCATATATAATATTCCTTCTCACAAATCTGTACCTTTTACAATGGTGTGCTCTTGCCTCCTCACTAATGATCCTTTTAAAAAAATCATTCAACATTCAATTTATATATCTTCTTTTGAAGAGGTTTCGCTAGACGCCTCTATTAAGATGCTCATGAAAATCAAAGTGTACTTATTTTGTATGTACTCTGTGTACTTATTTTATCTTTCTAGTAGATTGCAAACTCCATGATGGCAAGGAATGTTTAATTTCTCTATGTATCACCAGAGGCTAAACAGTATCTGGCAAATGGCAGTCACTTAATAAATAATTGTTAGTTTTGACTTAGTGAACAAATGTTAAAATAATCCATTCCTAAATAAATCTTTCTATATGCTAATGTCATTTGTTCTAGCTACTTCATTTAATTTTTCTTTCTTCTTTTTTCTGGAATACATATAGATTTATATTTAGAATTTTATGGCAATAGATAGAAAACTCTTCCTTTTTACCTCATTTTTCGAAGTCAAACAACACATTTTTATGTAAATAATATTCAAGGTATGATAATATAATCACAACTTGCTAGAATACTTCCATGATTCCACTTCAGTGATGCACTTGCCTCATTCTGTAGCCACTGGAAATTTAAGTATTTGTAAGCTTTAATCAAATCAAAGCAGGAATAGATATTCTTATACAGACATGAATACTTTTTGACTTGATCTTTCGGTAATCTCTCATTTAGAAAAAAAGGAAATAGACAAAGATTCTGAAAATTGTCTGTATTTTAATATCCTATTTATCCCATTCTTAAACTCATAAGGAAAGAGACTCAAGAGAAATAATCAAAGTTGGCTTAAAACTCAAAGAGTAAGATTTATATTCATCTTTTCCTATTTTTGTATAACTTGGAAAGTGAAATTCCCAGGTCTATGTTAAATCACAACATTGGGCAGCTATCCATTAATATTACAAGACTGAAAATTAGTGTTCTGTATATTTGTGAATTCTATCATTTATCATACATATCTATGAAGAAGACTGATTGACATGGCCTCCATCCACCCCTGGAAAAAAATCACACATTTAGAATAGGGTTTTGAAAATTCTAGATATTGTTTCATATTTGTTTCAATAATCAATATTAGAGAAAAATTATTTATAAGACCAAATATATAAAAATGCAAAGGGCTTTATAATCCATCTTCTCCAACATTTTCATTATATTGATGAGGCAACTGAGGGCCACAGAATGTAAATGATATGCCCAGGAAGCAGCTAGGAAGCAGCATAGTGGAGAGAACTTTAGGACTGAAGTAAGGGAGACTTAAGTTCAAAATTGGCCTTAGATCCTTAGATCCTGAGGAAGTGACTTTACCTCTATTTACCATGGTTTCCTCAACTGTAAAATGGAGACCTTTGTGAGGAAGAAAAATGATATTACTTATAAAGTACTTTGCACAGTCCAGGGCATGTAGTGGGCACCATGTAGATGATTATTTCCTTCTCTTCTTGCCTTCCTTTGACCTCTCCATCCCCCAAGATCACAGAGAGCAAACAGAAAAGTGAGGATTCAAACCCAGGAAGTTCTGATTCTAAATCTAGCAATCTTTCCACTATATTCACAATTATAAATTTTTACAAACCACAGTTAAGTGAAACAATAATGATTTTAATACTGTTTCTTCCTAAACTTTACTTTCCTATTGTTCTACTCATTTCTATCTCCCTTCTAACATGTTTATCCACATTAAAATGAAAGTTCTTATCAATACCTCATATTGAGTGATGATTCCATTTGGATCCAAAGGTTCTTTCCAATTCAGGAAGATCTTGTTTTCAAATGACGTCCCTTTAAGAGACTTGACTGGAACTGGGCCGGGCACTAAAATAAGATGAGTTCTGTTAGAAATATATATATTTTAGGTAGATAGATAAATAGAAATTTAAATCAGATATGCTAGATCAAGTAATTAGAAAATATGTGGAAGTTTTTGTGTACATCTATATGTATAACTGACATCCACACATCTATTATATATCTATATAATTTCTATCCATAGCTCATCTGTAGAAAAGAGACTGGGTCTCTCAACCTAGACAAAAGTGGAAGTGGAACAGCTTCTCATGAACATGATTCTACTGCTGATTGGTAGGCAAATTTTGACCTCAGTTGGTTTGCCCTACTTTGGGCAGCCTAATGGATTATTGTTCTAGGAGCATACTAGTTCATGTTGAATTACAAGCATACATCTAAAAAGCTTTATCACTACAGATCAGAACTCCTAACCTCAAAGATTCAATTGCCCCTGCATCCCCTCTAGAAAAGATGACAGACAACTCAGTCAAATACTTCTTCAAAATTAAAAAGATATGTATCCAATGACATTGTATTCATGTTGACAAATAAGGTGCATATAGTGCAAGTACATACAAAACAAGAATTTGAAATGCAATGATGTTCCTTAAAGTCAAGAAGCAGATTAAATGCAGTTTCAAGCAGGACATTTTGCATACCGCAGACACTCAATAAATGTGTTTTGAATGGAAATGAATTGCTTTGGAATGAAAGTGTTTAATCAGATCTGACTTTATTATACCTCTCAGATAATATCAATGTATTTGTTTCAAGAACAAGACTGTAATTTCTAAAAATAATTTTCTGAAGACTATGACAGGCCTCACAAACAAGCTTAAGCAAACAGAGTTCATAGAATACTTAACTACCATAACAGAACACTGTTTCAATCTGGAGAAATTAGAAGCCAAACTCAATAGAACTAGATTATGTTATCTATTACTACTATGTTTGGTTTTGTCTCAAATACTTCTGTATGAACAAATATAACTCTAATAAACTAAATTCTTAAAAATGAATTGTTAATGGTGAGGAGATTCAGCTGCTGCTGCTTTAACCTTTGAAATGAAAAAGATTTTTCAAAGCTAACAGCCAAAGGAAGCTAAAACAGCAGGAGTTGTGTGTGTGGGAGGTTTAGGTGGTATTCTTTTAATCAGAATAATCAATTATGAAGTATCCCCAGGTGTAACAGGGTTTGAAGCTTCACCCCAAATCCTGCTTATGCCAAGAACTGTTCATAACAACTGATAATCATAACAGTGACAGTTTGGAAAGCTTAGTAATCTTCCATTTATAGCACATGCTATTTTTTTTTGTTCTTTTGTAGTTTATACATTTAAACATAAATTCACCTATAACTCAGGGTACTGGCTTTTGAAAAGTTGGGTAAATAACAAGTAGAAGAAACACAATACCTAAAAAATATGCCTCATACTTTAGTTTTTAAAGTATTTTTCCCCTATTGAAAGCCAACCTAAATGTCTGCTTGCATATTTTTAATTAATATTTTCCTTAATCTAATGTTCTAATGAACTTCACACATGACATTTTCAGGGAATGCATTTTCAAAGTATGCTGCAATTTTGTAAGGAGAGAAATAAATTAAAAATCACTAGATCAAAGGAAATGCTTTGCACCGTGGCTAGCAGCACCAAGGCAAAGCGAACGATCTGTCACAACAGTGAGATTCAATTCAATCTACAAGGAGACCATGAATGATGAGATGACCTCTGGGACAGGCAACATAATTTGGCACATTAATAATAAATTCATGAAGGCAAAGAAGCCCACAGTAAACAGCTGAGACGCCAACACTAAACTTCATAAGAACTGTTCATCCATCTGTCAGTGGAAGATTTGGGGATAAGTTAACTAAAGGCATCCAGGGCTGTTTTGCTTCACTCTATTGACACAGATTTGTAACACATAGAGGCTGAGAGGCCAAGACAACCCCTATGTGTGTTTTGTGGCATTTGTTGATACTGTTGTTGGGAGGGTTCTGTTTTCCAAAGGACGATCTGTTGTTTCTCTTCCAGTCAAACGAAGCATGTTTACTAGTTTAATTAAGAGAGAAAAAGATTCCTTCATTATTCCTATCTATTTTACAGAGAATGGCTGCAGGAAGGATAGAAACCTCAATCAATGAAGAAATATCTAATCAGAAAACTGTAGTTATGACGTTCAGGCAACACAGATTTTGCTAACAACTTTAAAATGGTACTAGACACCATGGAAATGCAGAGGGATATTTTGAAATCAGTTTGTAGAATTCTGAATTTTAAGAATAGGCAGACAAGAAGAATTAAAATAGAATTTGTCTTTTTTATCCATTCTCTTAGATTTCTATGTTCAGTAAAATAAGGTTCACTTCAAAAATTCTATGGATTGTTCAAGGCCCCAGTGCTTATCCTGCATTTAGCTCAGGGCTGTTACTGAGATGGACAAGCTAAGGAGAAAACAAGCTGCTTCTAGAAGTTGGCCTAATTCTCCCGGGGAATTAGGAGTGAAGAAAATGATTTACACAACTTGCAACTAGGCCATGATAGTGACTAAGCTGCAGGGTAAACTACATAAAAGCTGTTTGGCAGCTCTAAGAGAGATGCCAGTCTGCAGTTTTCTCTCTTTGAAGGGGGGGATCATTTTGAGAAGGCTGCCAATTTCTGTGTATACCTGTGGTTTGGCTAAATGTAGTATGAAGTTGGTAAATGGCTGTCACCATGGCAACAAATAGGTTGCCATGGGACATCATTGTATATCTCCACATCATCTCTTCCTTTCAACAGAGAGCCAGAAGTTTGACTTATTACTTTAATAATATAATATAAGTTTAATAAAATTCCCTTCAGTATTATTTCAATTAATTTAGGCAAACAGGGGAAACCTCCTAAAAAGAATTATACTACAAAGTTGAGGGAAAACTGAAGATACATGAAAAACAATGATATAAAGGGCAGTTGCAATAAAGAGGGCATAATGGAGTCTTTAAAATATAATCATCATAAATGGCTCTTACAACATATGTATAACCACCCTCTGCTGAGATCCTCCATGAGGTATTTTTTTTTTTGCTGAGCCAACTCTTATTATTGATTTTTATGAATTCTAGAATAAAAAATGATACAAAAACCTTCATAACAAAAAAAGTTCTAGCCTTGTACAGAGGGGGAACAAATGCAATAAATTAAATATAAATTCTACCTTAGGTTCCTGGTGGGAAATCATTTTGGTATGGCTTGTATGATTTATGGATGTCCCTAGAATTCTTTTTGTGAAATCATATCTTTTTATTATATGGCTGATAATTTATTATTCCTCTACGTATGTAAGGTGGCAATAATTTAGTACAGTGACTTAATCAGATTGCCATCATCCGGTGATCTTTTAAACAACAGATTATGATTTGTTTCCTTCCCTCACCTACTTCCACTCCCCAAAAAGCACATTAAGAAGGCTTTTACTTCGTATTTTGAAAATACAGCTCACATGGGAACAACTGAAAATAGTCTTATACGATAAAATCGTATCAGAAATTTGCATTTTTGGTTAAATCTTACATAATACAAAAAGGGAGTAGTACATTTAAGTTGTTGCCATGACAAACTCATGTAGCAATAATTGCGTATTAAAAACAGCAAAAGCAAAGACTAAAGGAATAAAATTAAAATTAATAATATTGTGAATGGTATTTCAGTTTACTTATGAATTTTCTGGAGTAGGAGAGGGAATGGGAAAGTCATGGTTTTCTCTAATTTTAGTACTTTAAAATCACATAAGAATTCATTTTTATTAGTAACCTATTCATATATGGGTACCCAGAAATTTAGCATAATATGCATAAAACACTATGCATATTATTAATATGTTATTTGGGATGTGTGAAAGATGTGTATTGGGAGGAAAGGGGCAAAAGAATACAATATGCAATAAAAACATGTCATATAATAGCTACACAGTAATCAACCAAAGAAGCATAAAATTCACAACTGGCTATAAAATTACAGATTCTAATTTTTTTTCCAACAAAGACCATGACAAGCCTATAAAACAACATTGCGAATATATTCTTTTGAAAAAAATCTCTACGAGGGCTTAAGCAATTCAATGTGTATTTTGGGTGTTGATAAAACTCAAGCAGATTGAGGTTACAGACCAGTTAGGAAGAGATTCATGCTAACCCTGAAGTGGATGTATTAATATATTTGAATTCACTATAAAGCTCTGTAAAATTGGGTTCTAGGTAAGGGGAAATATGCAGGAAGAATTCAAATAATGCAACCACTCGAGGGTGAAGGGGGAGGATTCATTCTCCCTGATGTTATAGAAATAAAGAGTACAAGGGAGATAAAGATTTATAGTGATGGTGATGATGTGTATCTACCTATGATCTCCTCAGCTGCAGTTGGTGGGAGGAACACCTGCTCCGATCACCCTGGCTACTGCTATAAGTTATCCCCTTCTCTCTCACAGGTTTAACAGCTGCCCAAGTAAGGACCTTTGAGAGGTTAGATAGATGGTTAACCTTTCCAGGCCCAACCTGGTATTAGATAAATTAATATTGGGCTATTGATCTGCCTTGGATAACGTTCAGGATCTGACTAAATTTGACTCCCTTCCTAAGGGCTGTGATAGAAAGATCACTCAGGAAGGTACTTGTTTTGAACACTCTTTTATCTATAAGTAGGAAAAGGATAACAAGGTCAAGAATTGGGGATTGGAATCCCTAGTGATCTATTATCTATTGGACTACAGTACTGGAGGCTATTGATCAGGTGGAAGCTTGAGATTTCACTTCATCCTCTATCTTTGGCTGGACCTAGCCACAGCCAAGCCAGAGAATAGGGAAGGATATTGCTGCAGATGTATTGATGATCTTTATTCTCCCAGCTCTCTCACTACCAGCGTTGGTGATTCACTAGCTCTCACAATCTATCAGGAAATAGATTCAGGTTTATTCCTACCATCTTCTTCTTAAACCACCCTTTCCACCCTTTAAACCACCCTTCCAGCCACCCACTGCCCAAACTGAACCTCAGAGGTTTGCAGAGATCTGTGATATCTAGTTCTCAGCTTCTGAGTCTAGAGACCTCTGAGTCCAGAGACTTCTTAGTCCAGAGACCTCCCTCCAAAGTGGCTGTGAGGAGTATATATAGGGTGGAGGGCCAACCGAAGTTTGCCCCTGGCTCACAGCACCTGGAAACATTCCGAGTCTCTCAACTGCCATCCCTGTCAGTCAAGGTGGCACCCATCTCTTCCCAGATTATAACACTAATCTCAGGACCTAGTTATATTTACAAATCTCTCAAGTCTGTTCTCCAGCTCCCCAGCCTCATTTTCCATCCTCTTCTGATTATTAAACAACTATATCCTTTTCTTCTCACAGGAGAATTTTTAAAGCAACGAGTTCTAAGTGTATCTTGAATATGTTAGACAATGAAAATATTTTCATAGACTCTACAATCAAGAATTAGCTCATATAAGAAAGATGCATCAGTCCATTTTTTTTAAACCCTTGTACTTTGGTGTATTGTCTCATAGGTGGAAGATTGGTAAGGGTGGGCAATGGGGGTCAAGTGACTTGTCCAGGGTCACACAGCTGGGAAGTGGCTGAGGCCGGGTTTGAACCTAGGACCTCCTGTCTCTAGGCCTGACTCTCACTCCACTGAGCTACCCACCTGCCCCCTGCATCAGTCCATTTGAAACCAGTTGAAGTGCATTTACCTTTATTATCTTTGGGGTTTAAATTTAATGATTTCAAGTAATAGCCTGACAGGTTTTCATTTGGACATCAAAAACTATGGTAAATTTTGAGCAATATTTAGACTTTTAGACCACAGAGGCAATCAACCTACCCAACTAGGAAATGCCAACTGGAGTCACCTATGAATTTTTTACTTTGCCTTATTTGGAGGAGAAGACGAAGTCAAAATGAAAAGTTCAGTTAATAAGGGATATAGAAATAAATTGGCCATGAAATCTACCCTCGTTTTTGAGATCCACCAAAGAGAAACATAAAATTTGGATCATATAATTAATGCCTTTAGACTTTTACCTTTTTTTAGCCTAAAGACCCACTCTAGCCCTGAAATTTATATGTTGGAGATTCCATTTCTCATATGGCCTCTTCTTCTAATATTAAATGGTTCCAACAAGAAATTCCATATAAGGAGACAGTACAGGTCAACAAGACTTCATTCCCTTCTAAACTGTATTTTGCTAAACTTTCTCCACTATGTTCTTGTTTGGTATATCCCACTCCCCACCCCAACTTTTCAGATTCCTTTTATAAGCTATCTTTCCCCAATAAAATATCCTCTATTGAGGAAAGAGATTATCATTCTGTCTTGAATTAACGAATTCCCAGTAATTAGTTAAGTGCTTGGCATACAATAAACACTTACTATCTGTTTTGTTAAAAAAAAAAAAAGATGTCTAATGAGGGCAGAAAAATCAATTCCCCTGGAATTTTATATTACCTGTTTGGCTTAATTCTTATTAATTTTTTACCTATTTTTCCAAGCTAATCAAGAATTATGTGGATATTGATTTTTAACATTGAACATATTAGCCAGCCTTGGACCCAATCATTTGAAAAGGTGATAAAGATGTTATTTATGTCTTCATTCAATATTTGACAATATAGATAAAAACAGGTTTAATACAAGATCACAATTTTTTTAAACATAGCTTGATAAGTATTGCAATGATTAATTTCATTTGTAATACTATATATCTATTTTAATTCTATGTTATTTGAAACATTATTCTGAGAAGGGATCTTACCTTTATCAGACTTAAAGGGATTCATAATATAGAAAAGTTTAAGAGCTCCTGTTTAGTGACAATCATTAATCAATAATCTTTTAATTCAATCAATCAACCAGCTGGGAATTCACTTAATCTACTATGATCTAGTCTACTTTTATCTCTAATTTGCCACCTTTTTATTACAGTTCTCTAACGAATTTTTGGTCAACTTTTTTATGTCTAAAAATTATTCTGACAGAAAATAGATGTAGAAAAAGTAAAATCCGAATAATTTTGTTTTCTGTCCTCTATTAACACTATACCCTCCAATCCTTTGGTTATGGGAAACTCAAAGGAAAAAATCCTGAAAACACTACTATGAAATGATAAAAAATGAAAAGAAAAAAGAATATCAAGAAAGACCACTAGCACCACAGGAAGCTTGCCAATTTTTATATGGCATGAATGCAATTGGTTATTTTAATATCTTACAGATTTAGACCATGGTCTCATGCCAAATTGTGCTTGACCATTTGAATTCCACTCTCTATCAAGGTTTCCAGAATCTTCACTTCCCCTAGCAACTTCCTCATGTTAATCAGAATTAGATCCAGATTGACAATTCATCTACTATGTCCACATGGCAAGTCAAGAAATTCAGTTCCTCTGCTAACTGTGCAAAAAGACTCAAGCAGATTTAGGAATCGTTCAAGTTTCTCATCAGACTCACTTCTAGAAGTTTGAGACTACTGCTATACTTTTCACAAACAGAGCATTTAAAAGCCAATAAGGACTCCAAAAATGGCTTTTTTCAAGATAGGATACTACAACACAGGAAATTAATTGACTTCCCTAGGGACACAATGGTTAGTATGTGACAAATTAAAGACAAACTCAGGCTTCTGACTCCAAGTACAACTTAGGTGAAAGAATTCAAATAGAATAGACTTTCAATTCTTTTTGTGCTTCCTTGTTTTCTTCATATACTTATTTAAAAAAAAAAGAAAGGTAAAGGGGAAGCTAAATGGCTCAGTGGATTGAGAGCTATGTATAGACATGGAAGATTAAATCTGACCTAGGATACATCCCAAATGTTTAAGCCTGGGCAAGTCACTTAACATCATATTGCCTAGCTTTTACAACTCTTCTGTCCTAGATTCAATACTGATTCTAAGATAAATAGTAAGGATTTAAAATAAAAAGATAAACATTTCATATTTTAAATGTTATCATGACTGGGTAATATTATAAGATTCTTCTTTATGAATAATAATTACATCAATTTATATATTATGAATTTGTCAGAATATTTACTTTAGTGTGCTTCCTGAGCACATGAAAATGTCCTTCATAATGCTCACTAGATGAATTTGATTAATGCCATTCTCCTTCTAAATTAAAAACAAAAAGTAGGAAAGGCTCAGACTCTTTGGATGTCATTTTCCTCCCAAGGACCATAAGTTGGATGGTTTTTCAATGGTTTAGTCAGGGAGGGAGGGGTTTGGTTTCCTTCCTCTCCTTTTTACAAGGCTTTCTTTGAACTCCATCATAATCAAGGTAAATTTTTAGGAGAGAAAGAGGGAGAGCTAGAAACAAACATATGATCACTTGATCTTCTTGTCACATACTACTCATTAGATCAAGTGACCAGGACTGGCCAAAATAAAAAAAAAATCCTGGGATTGAAGTAGAAAACAGTAGGATGAATACTAAATTTTAAGTCAATAGACTTGCATTTGAATTTCAAATCTAATATGTAATCTGGTGCAAGTTATTTAATCTCTTGGGGCTTTAATTTCTTTCTTAAACAAAAGGAGGTGTCAAATATATATTCTGATGCAGTTGTCAACAGTCTTGAATGCAACCCAAACAAGTTTAAAATGTACAGTTATCCCTTCCATAGCAAGACTTTACCCATTACACTTTAGAGATACTTTAGGTCAGAATAAAGAATTCTGAGAATTTGCGGAGAATTTTGCAGTAGCTACATGCAAAAGTCAACAGATGACACAGAAAAAGTTCAGAAACTCAGAAATACATTTTAACCCAAAATTTACAATGAAGTATTCTATATAAATTCTATATAAATATTCTATATATAAAAGGGAAAAAAATCAGAATTCTTTTCTCATATGAAAGAAGTTCCAAAATTTTTACATGGATTTTCTAGATCATAGAGGCACTGTACCCAACTCTCTCGATATGAAAAGGTGAACTGCAATTGGAAAATATTTAACAAAAAAAAATACAATAGAACATATACAATGTTAATAAGTGATTTTCTAAGTAAAAAAATGTGATGCTCAGTGATTCATATGTAAGTCTTAGTGGCTCTGACCTATTTTTGAGTTTGATATTACTGTCCTTGAGAATCTCTATCTCTAAATTTATGATCCTTAGATCTGTACATATGCAAATGTATTGCCACTGTATTTCCATAGCATATATGAAAGGCAATGTAGCTTAATAAGAGTGTTGTACCTAAAGTCAAGAAGATTTGGGTTCACATCCTAACCTTAGTGGATGTATGATCCTTGATTATCTACTTATCCTTTATGATCCTATTTCTTAATTTCTAAATGAGATAATTATATGTATATTGCCTGCCTCTGAGACTCAAATGAAATTATTTATTTAAGGGAATACTTGAACTCGAAAGGGTTTTAAGGTCTGAAGCTACCTTAATTTCACATTTCATGAAGCTTGACCTGTGTATTATAATTACTAGTTGTAGCTCTGCCTCTTGGAGCTATTGATGAAAGTACCCTAACCTAGTATTAAGATCTGTTCAAAGCAGTAGAGTATTTTAAGGTCCTGAGATGCTATTTTTTAAAAACAAATTTGTAGGCTTCAATAGCCTACATGAATATCTGATAGTACATGGATATTCTTATATATTTGATAACATTTGATAATTAATAATAATAAATTAACAAGGATATAGAGCTTACTAAGTAAAAGATGCTGTGCTAAGTGCTTTATAATTATAATCTCATTTGAACCTTACAGTAATCTTGCAAGTTAGGAGCTATTTTTATGCCCATTTTACAGATGAGGAAACTGATAAAGAGATTAAGTGACTTCCCCAGGGTGTTACAGCTAGTAAATGTCTGAGGCCAGATTTCAAATCAGGTCTTCCTGACTCTAGGCCCAGAACATATACAAACTAGGTTATGGGAAATATGGCTGAATTAATTAGAGGGTTTCATTGAGTGCTTTGTAGCTAGATTCACAGTAAGAATATTAAAAAGTAATAGGAAATGGGTCTGTTTACTATTGATATTATCCTTCATTCCCCATTTTCAAGTCATGAAAGATTTTCTCCTTTGTGGGATTACATGTCAAAGACACTTTAAACTGTGATGTAAGGATACCATGATATTGTTTTCCTTTTTTAGAAAAATCTAAGCCACTAATATTTGGGTTTATAAATTATAAAAAAAATGCATTGAACATTTTACCAAGAATTTTGACATACAAACTATACATAATGTGTTAGGTAGACTGTTAAAATTTTTTCTTCAACTGCCTAATAAAATCCCAAGTCAAAACTTTATTTGTAACATGGTTCAAGAACGTAACTGCATTTTGAATGGCATCTGGTAGCTTATTTAGGGAGAAATAAACATTTGATTAAAGATAACAGTAATAATTTGACATTATGAATAGAATTTGGCAATTTTTCAGTCAAGGGTTTTCTAGACTAACTTAAGAGCAATGTGAAATTATTCAGTATTTTCCCCTCCTTTTGTAACATGCTATGTGCATACCATCTTCGTCAGTCTGAATAATTGTCTCCTCGCTTTCCTTCCTCCCTTCAGGATTGGTTAGAATCATCTTGAGGCTGACATTTGTGTAAGGTGGCAGATGGCTCACAACATGCTGGGGTGCTTTGGGGTCCATGTCCAAGCAGTCAGCTTTGCTCTCATTGTGACCACGGAAGTAATGGTAGCAAATAGTGACATTGAAAGTGTGGCAACGTGTAATGTTGTAGCCTAAAGACTCCCAGTCCACTGCGATGTGTCTTGCTTGGATTTCAGCAATTTTTAATGTTTTTGGTGTTCTCATTGGTTCTGGAAAACAAAACAAAAATGCAGACTGTTCCATAAACATTATCAGCATGAAAACGAACTTGGAAATGACAGAATACTTCCATTCAGCCTCCCACCTTGGATTATAGATATCTCAAATCCCAGATCTGTTTTTCCCCCCTACCATAGGAAGGTTCTAAGTCAGGGACTATGATTTATCCATTGTGTAAATAAAATGGAAGCTTAAAGTGTCAGTTATCTAAAATATTTAATATCATAACAAAAAGTGCTGGAAAAGTAGGCACAATACTACTACAGCTGTCACTGCTAACTTTTCCCCTCTCTTTTCTTCTGTTATTATTAAGTGAGTAAATTAGCTAATATATCATAATGGCAAAGAGTCAACATGTTCTGCACTATGATTTATCATGCCACTAAACTACGTTGTATACTAATTACACTAATTGTGCTACTAAACTACCACTTATGAAAATGACGCAGATATTAATTAACATTTATTATTTCAGTAATGATGCTGTTCATCAAAGCAGGAAAGCTGAGAAAATGACAAAAATACATTTGGATGTTCACACTGTCATCCTTTCCCTATGGTCTCCTTCCAAGTCAATGCTAGGAGGAACTCATAGCTGATCATTAGTGTACTATCACCCATATCGAGATACCATGTGAATTTCCATTCATCTGGAAAGTGCCAGCAGAACAGTGGGCAGTCCTAGGAATACTAGCAATTCATCACTGCTTCCCTAGTGTGTTCAGCCCTAACAGCAGAAAAAGTTTAATAGTTTAACTTAATTAAACTACTGAGACATTAAAAGCCATGACCATGATATATGTATACGTATGTACACATATGGAAGCAACCAATATCAAAGCATAACCTTAATATATCTCTTCTACAAAAAGAGCAGAATGGAGTCCAAGGTTGAACCTTAACTTACCACTGTCAGTTCAGTGTGGTAGCCTCCTGCAGTTAAATTAAAATGAATGAAGAAACCCCTTTCTCCCTCCAAAAAAAACCATTCTAGGCCTATGTTTAGAGACTTGCATTTTTGAAATTTAAATTTAAATTCTAAAAAGATAATCAGCAGGGTGCACAGATGGCAAGTCCAATTTGAGATTCCAGTTCACTGTATGTAATATGCAACTTGAAAGACTCTGGTGGCCATTTAATTTAAAATAACATAGTACTTTTAAAAATACACATACATGTGTCTCTTGTACTATCTGACGCTTTGGTTTCAATGTTGCTCTTCAACCTTAGGAGATTTAATAGTGCCTAGTCTCTCTATATTACTGCTAGAATTCCAATAAGAGGTCAGGCACAGAAAGGCAAAACAAGATTTCTTTCAATTCAACTCTACTCAATTAGAGTTTTCTAAGTGTAGTTTACGTAGCTGATTTGGGATTAGCACTTTATCCAGAGAAAGGGAAAATGCAGAACTAAGTAAAAGTCAGAAATAAGTGTTGGCTCCAACAACTTAATCAAAGTACCTAGTACCACTTAAAAATCAACTAGATTTTAGGAAACTAAATACAGTGAGACAAAGGAAGTAACAATTAAAAAAACCAGGAGATATATGTAATGGTAGTGTGGCAAAAAAACATAATGAAATGAGCTTTCAATAATGAATCAACTTTGAAAAGAAAAATGCAAAGCATACCATCCTGTATAGAATAGAATCAGACTTATAGAACTTTTTAATAATAATAGCATTTATATAACATTAACTATGTGCCAGGCACTTTACAAATACTATCTAATTTGATATACACATTAATTCTGGGAGTGAAGCGCTATTATTACCCCTATTTTACAGTTGAAGGTATTGAGAGAGGTAAAGTGACTTATCTAAGGTCACTTAGCTAGTATGTATCTGAGGGTAGATTTTATCTCAGATCCAGTCACCCAAATGACTATATTTTAGATGGAGAAAGTAACAAAAAAAGTCCTTATTAAAAGTTGATTTTTTTTATTTGGTTAAAAAGATGTTTATTTGAGGATAATAATTGGCCACTCATTATGCTAGAAATTATCATTACTTGAAAATCATGTTTAAAAAGCAATTAGTTTCATGTTCTTTTTAAAAATAAATTTTATTAGTTTTATTTTTTCAATTCCTCTCATACAGATGTTATATATAATGTGTGCATGTATAGCTATAAAATATTGTATATATACACACACACACACACACACACACACACATCATGCTTTCTTCAAAACCTAAAGTTCCCAAATCTTCCTTTGAAATAAAGAAAAATGGTCATATGGAAACAAACAATAAAACTTTGACTGTGTCTACAAGATCTGTAACAATCTGTCTTTACAGTCTCCTGCTTCTTGAATGAGAGGAGAAATGGATGATTTCTTATTCTTTCCCATGGATTGTTATTTTCCTTTTCCTTCTAATATGTATGCATTCCACTTTCACTTAAGAGATCTTTTATTAGCATTGGAAAAGTAATTGCTTATATTGTTTTTACTTCACTCTGCATAAGTTCATACAAACTGTCCCTCACTTCCCTAAATTTCTCACGTATATCATTTCTTACAGCATGATAATATTCCATTATATTTAAGTATCACATTTTATTTAGGCATCCCCCAAAGAGGAGTTATTTTGTTTCTAGTTTTTGATGCCACGAAAAGTATCTTTATACATATTTTCATACCTTTTAAAATTTTATTTCTAATTTTTGAGGTCTGATGATAAGATCATAAAGTCAAAGAGAACAAACAGGAAATAATTTTTCTTCCATAGTTCCAAATAATCAAGAATGATTAAACCAAACCCAAAGCTCTATTACTGTCATTGGTGGTAGTGTTGGAGTGATTCTCTTGAGTTTCCTTCTTCTTAACTTCATTTTGGTTATTCATGGCAAAGTGCTAAAGTGGTTTTTCTATTCCCTTCTCCAGCTGACATTAAAAGTGAGGAAACTGAAGCAAAAAGTATAAGTCACTTGCCCAGGGTAACAGAGCTAATGGCTTGAAACTGCATTTGAACTCGGGTTTTTAAGACTCTAGGCCTGGTGGTCTTCCCACTGTGATATTTAGCTGTTCTATTAAAATCTTCTTAATGTGACTATCTTTCCATATTTATATATGTAGTATACTAAATATATGATCACATATTTAAATTTTATAATAATTTACATAAAAACACCAGAAGGAAAAATATATGAAATATTTCCAACTTATAATGGAGAAAATTAAGTCTTAAAAATACTAACTTGCCCAGGGTCACAAAGCTATCAAGAATTTGAGTTTGACTAAAATCCCAAACCAAGTAAAATACTATATGTTCATTCCAATACACTATTTGGTGACATGAATGCCTTTCCACTTTTTAGCAATGATAATGAGAGATTTCTTTTACATATATAATGAATTAGATGACAGCTGAGGGTCCTTGCCATTCCTGAAATTCTTTTTAAATTAATGGTTCCAAATGATTTTTTATTAAAAAGAAAGAAAGAAATGATTTTAGTCTGGTTGCCTACTGTGCAGAAAAGGGCATTAGTTGGAAAATATTGACAGTTTGGAATATTGGGCTTTTAAGATGTTTAGTTCAACATTAAAATTAAAAAAATATATTTTTCCATTTTTATATGACTCATTTTCTTTTCCTCCTTCTTCCCTCCCCCTTTCCAGAGCAAACACTCAATTCTACTATTTTGTACAAATGTTATTACTTGATATTTGTTTGCATATTATTCCTTTTTACTATAGAGCAATCTTTTAAAGTCTAAACCCCAAATCACATACCCATATATACATGTGATAAGTGATGTCATAGGTTTATTTTTACATTTCTGTTCTCATAGTTCTTTCTCTCAATGTGGTTAGCATACTTTCCTATAAGTCCTTCATGAGTGTCTGGCTTGTTGCATTGCTACTAGTGGCAAAGTTCATTATACTGGATTGTTCCATAATGTTTTATTTTGTGTACAATGTTCTCTTGGTTCTGCTCATCTCACTCTGCATCAGTTCACTGAGGTTCTCCCAGCTCATATGGAAGTTCTCTAGATCAGGGGTCGGCAACATATGGCTCTCGAGCCATAACTGGTTCCACCTCCTGACCAACCAGTTTGGGCAGAGCCCCAGGATGTGCCCCAGGGGGCCCTTCTGCCTCCATCCTCCTCCTTCTGCAGGCATTTATGGTTCTCATGGCCAAAAAGGTTGCCGACCATTGCTCTAGATCATCATTCCTTAGAGCAAATAGTATTCCATCACCATCATATACCACAGTTTGTTCAGCCATTCCCCAATCAAGGGAAAACCCTTCTTTTTCCAATTTTTTGCCACCATAAAGAGTGTGGTCATAAATATTTTTGTACAAACACAGCATGAAAGGAGCTAAGTCTATTGTACAAAAAATCAAGCCATTCCCCAATTGACAAATGGTCAAGGGACATGAATAGGCAGTTTTCAGATAAAGAAATCAAAACTATCAATAAGCACATGAAAAAGTGTTCTAAATCTCTCATAATTAGAGAAATGCAAATCAAAACAATGCAGAGATACCACCTCACATCTAGTAGATTGGCCAATATGACAGTAAAGAAAATAATAATTATTGGAGGGGTTGTGACAAAATTGGGACACTAATCATTTTGATGGTGGAGTTGTGAAGTAATCGAAACATTCTGGAAGGCAATTTGGAATTAAGCACAAAGGGCAGGCATTAAAAGAATTCATACCCTTTGATCCAGTAATACCATTACTAGGTTTGTACCCCAAAGATACAATTCTTGAAATTCTTGATTCTGTTTAGCAACAAAACAACCCACTGTGATATATCATCTTGTGTAGTGTAGGAATGATTAGAGAAATCTACAACATGCTTAAATTTTTCAGCAAAAAAGCTGTGGAAATTCTCATTATTATTTAGGCTAAGAAGACAAATTTGGGAGAAGTGAATACTAACTCATAAAAATGAGAGGGGGCAAATTTACCACTGAAATGATTTTGAAGGTTTATTTAGGTGTTTACAGTCTAAAGTTTATATACCTATTTTATGACAACTCTCTTAAATAAATGTCACTACCTCTTTGAAAAGTCAACAGTGAACTCATTTCTCTCTTGTTTCCCTGATCCAAATTATGTATTCATTTTCTCTAGCCATGTCTTCATCATTCAAGTTAAAATCTCTGCATAATAATTCAGTTTTAAAAGCAAAGCTGGCCATGAAACACATTGCATGAGACCTCTCTGCACAGTCAAGGTATTTACTCCTAATTATTATCTAAAGTCTTATTTACTATCTAGTTACTTAGAAAATGTACAAAGAGGAAACAATGCATGAAGATATTGAATAAAAAAGTTCTATTCTGAATCTACTCACAATTAATTATATACCATCATTTCAAATAAGTTCATTTTTTTATAGGGAGAAATTTCATGATAAATCATCACCAATGACTTTAAAGTGCTCTGATCAAGGGATAAACAATAGTAAAATAACATGCCTGCCCTCAGGGAGCTCATATTCTGATATAAGAAATCAACATGGAAACAACTATTTATTTTCAAGAAGAATACACATAATATGTATGTATGTGTGCACATAGAGTAAACAGGAAGAAATCTGAATGATTAAAGTAGCAGATTATATGTTGGAGTGGAGACCAAGAAGACTTTCTGGAGATGGTGATAGTTGTACTGAGACTTACAGACAACTATAGGAAAGCAACAGTGGCCAAAGATATGGAATCTGTCAGTAAAAAAACACAGAGAAGGTAGATGGGATGGCATTTGTAAAGAAAAGCAATTAGGCAACATCACAGAAACCATATGTAAGGATAGGGAAAGGCTTTAAAATTCAGAAAACTTTATTTATAATCACAGAGGTAAGAGGAAGCCACTGGAGTTTATGTAAGGAGTACAATATTGATAGCATGGTTAGATCTATGCTTTTTAAAAGATCGATTTGGTAATTATGTGAATGATGGACCGAAGCGGCATAAATTTGAGGAAGAAAGACCAATTAGAAGGATATTACAACAGTCTAGGTGAGAGGTGATTAAGGCATCTTTTAGAGGGGTGGCTATGTGAATGCAGGGAAGGATACGGAATTAGAGATTAGCCAGTGAAAGCACAAATGAGAAAATTTGAGAAGAGATTGTATATATGGGTTGAGGGGAAGGGAGAAGTTCAGCATACAACCAGAGATATGAATTAGATTGGCAAAGAAGATATTATTATCCAGGGCAGTAATAGCTATATTTTATAAAAAAAAATTCTCAAGGTAGAAACAAAAGTCCTTTATTTACTAGTTTACAAAAACAACTCAAGGGAAATGTGATGACAACTATTAGTTATTGCCTGTGAAGAAAGAAGACATTTTATTGAAAAGGAAAGCTGGGATCTGAATCAAGTTAATCTGAAGATAGTACCAACTATCTCATAACTACTCCCAAATAATCAGTTTAAAACACACACACACACACACACACACACACACACACACACACACACACACACACACACAACACAAGCTTTTCTTTTTCAATTTTGGCTTCCAAATTCTCTCCTCCTAGCACTACTCAACTCACTTCACTTTGCATCAGTTCATATGAATTTTCCCATGCTTTTCCTGAAACTACCCCAATTCTCATTTCTTTTTACACAAAAGTATTTGACAACAATTTTATGATAAAACTTGCTAAGCTATTCCCAAATTGAAGAACATACCCTCAATTTCTAATTCTTTTTCATCACAAAAACAATGGCTGTATTTTTCTACATATATCTTCTTTTTATTTTTCTTTCATCTCTTTAGGATGGCATTTCTAGATTAAAGGGCATGCACGGTTTTGTAGAACTTTGGAAGGAGTTCTAAATTGTTCTTCAAAATAGTTAGACAAGTTCACTGCCCCACAGTTTAGTAGAGTATCTATTTTCTCTCACATTTCTCATTTTTGAAAGGTATGAGGTTATATAGGAGGTGAGTAGTGGTACTTCAGAGTTATTTTAGTTTCTCTTTTTCTAATCAATATTGATTTATAGCATGTGTCCCATAGGAATGCAGATAGCTTTGATTTCTTTTGAAAACTGCTTCTTTTAAACCTCTGACCATTTATCCATCAAGGAATGAGTCTTATTTTCATAAAATTAAATCATTCTTTACTCAGTATATTTTGGAGAAATGAAACTTTTATCAGAGAAACTTACTATAAACTTATAAAAATATTACTCCAATTTCTGTTAGCCTTTATCAAAATGCAATTTCCATAATTTTCTTTTTTAATATAGAATTATCATTGCTTTTGCTTTTGTTTTGATCATGATTGCTATACCTGTATTTTTTTTTTTATTTCAGCTGAAGCCTATCTACAGTCTTTTATTTTTATTGTGTCTATCTTTCTGGACCATGTATCTGTTGTAAAAAACGTATTATTGGATTCTGCATTCTATTCCATTCTATTATGCGCTTTCATTTTATGGATGAATTCATACCAATGACATTCATAGTTATAATTATTAACTGTGTATTTGTCTCCATCCCACCATTATTATTATTATCTTATTCTCCTCCTCCTCCTGACCCACTCTGATTCTCACCACTACTTCCTTTACTCTCCCCTGTCTTTCATCATTTCTTCCTCCTTTCTCTAAATTACTGAGTGTGTGTGTATATATATATATATATATATATATATATATATATATATATATATATTCTTTCCTCTTGTAATCAATTTTGAAGAGAATTAGATTCACAAGTAAACCATTACTCAATCCTATTTTCCCCTCCACTGTAAAAGCTCTTCATTGCATGCCTCTAATTTTTAAAATATCCCCATTTTACCTCTCCATATCCCCATCCCACTTTCTTATCTTCATTTTCTTGAAGTTCAGTTCCAAATAATCAACTCACATCCATGCTCTTTATCTATGTAAACTCTTTTTAACTAACCTAAAAATAATAGTTTTTAGGATTTTGATGTATCATTTTCCAAAATAGGAATATAAACAGTTTATCTTTATTGAGTCCTGGATAATTACTCCTTTATGTTTATTTTTTCATGCTTCCCTTGAATCTTGTGCTTCAAAAGCCATATTTTCTACTCAAATATTATCTTTTCATCAAAAATGTTTGAAAACCTCCTATCTTGTCAAATATCCTTAAAAAGAAAACAATCTGAAGGTTTATACTCAGTACTCAATTTAGATGGATAGGTGATTCTTGGTTGTAGTTTTAAATTCTTTTATATATATATATATATATATATATATATATATATATATATATATATATATATAATTTCCATTTCTATTTTAACTTTTGGATCTAAGATATCAGGTAAGTTCTGCTTGATAATTTCTTGAAATATCATGTTCAGGTTCTTTCATCATGACTTTCAGGTAGTCTGATTTCTTAAATTATATTTCATTGATCTATTTTCTAGGTCAGTTTTGGTAACTTATTTCACATTTTCTTCTATTTTTATTTTATTCTTGGACTTCATGTTTATCTTGAAGTCTTGTGGTGCTATTAACTTGACCCAATTGTAATTTTTAAGAAATCATTTTCTTCAGTAAGATTTGGCACTTCTTTTTTCATTTGGTCAATTCTGCTCTTTAGGGAATTCTTTTTTTAGTGATTTTTTTTTGTTTCTTCTTTTACCATAAGGCCAATTCTATATTTTAAGCTATTTTTCTTCAAATTTTGGTGTCTTTTATAAAGTTGTCAATTCACTTTTCATAATTTTCTTACATTGCTCCCATTTCCCCCCATTATTTCCCTGTACAATTTTAATCTCTTTCTTGAACTCTTCTAGAAATTCTTGTTGGGCTTAATCCAATTGGATTTTTTCTTTCAGTTACTGGCAGTAGCTGTATTCACATTGTTGTCTTCCTTTGAGTTTATGTCTTAGTCTTCCTTGTAACTATAGTAGATTTTTATGGTAAAGTTCTTTGTTGGTTGCTCATTTTCTTAGCCTCTTTCTTTTTAATTTTATTAAACAGCCTTTTTAGGCTGTTTTTTTCAGAACTACTTCTGGGGACCTTAAAGTTTTTGATACTTTTGAAGTAATGTGATCCTAGGAGAGGAATGCTCATAGATCTTCTGGTCTGTGCTCTGGTGCTAGCATATTTCTCCCTGTCTTGAAACTGAAACCAGGCTTCTCCTTTCTTTTGATCATGAATCAGTGCTCCTCTATGCTCTGAAATGTCAATCCAGAGCTGTGTATGGGTAAGAGAATCACCAATCAGTGCCAGTTGTACCCAGTTCCAACAAAGGATCATGTGCTATTTTTTTCTCATCAGTGATCTGAATTTACAATCTCTTATCTGAGAGCTTCTGAAGTTACTGCTAATGCTATCATGGATCATAGCTACCAGTGGTACTCTCTCCTTATTCATTCTACAAAGCTTAATGTGTCTCAAATTATTAACAAACAATATAGGATCATGAGATTTGTTAAATATTTGTGTAATTAATCATTTCAAAATTGTTTGTCCGCAAGATCTGAGATAGGTTATGTGATTTGTCCAGTTAACAGATCTAGTCAAGGTATGAGATGGGAAGAAAAACCTAGGACTCCAATGTCTCTATATCAATCAAATCTTCTTTTTACATGGAGTGCTACAATTTTCTCACTCCAGATTTGGACCTGTTTTTTGAATCCATCACATTCTCTATGTAAAAAACATATGTATGTATATATGTATGTATTCACATACATGAACACATGGACATACATATACACATATATAATTGTTATTCTACATATCTTTAGTAAAATGCAAGTTCCTAGAGAAGGCAAAATATAAATTTTTGTGTCTGTATTTCTAGAGTTTAGTAGAATGCAATGTGCATTTTACATTTTTAAACATGATCTATGATGCCAATCTTGTGAGCAACTCTCCATATGGAAACTCTTAACTTGATTCAACAATATAAAAGTAATTTCTTTGAAAAACTGGGAAATTTAAATGACTTTTTCCTTGTCCCTCAAATAGTATATGTAAGAGTTAGGATTTGAACACAGTTCTATAGAATAAGAGACCAATTCTCTATCCACATCCACAATGCTTTTCATAATAGGTGTTTCTATCCTGTGGTGCTAAATTATATTTGACAGCATTTACGAAAAAGAAGAATGTGGGTGAGTGAGAGAGACATGAAAGAGAAACAGAGAGAGTGTTGATAGGATTTATTACTAATATTTTTAATTATTTCTATATCTCAATTTTGAATTGAGGGTCAGATCCATATTTGGAACATTTTGGTTAATGCTTTTTTCCCCAGGAAATTCAAGGAATGACTGACCTTAGAGTATCTTCCATTGTAGGGTAAAAGTAAGATAATGGGTTCTGCCTTGTCTTGTAAATAGGAACCAGTTTTGATCAAGTTAATCTGAGGGTAGTAAGACAGAGTTCTTGAATCTTACACTGAAAAGCATTGAACAAAGTCATTCCTAAACAGGAAGATTTAATGCCTCCTTCTTGACCAAGAGGTCATAAGACCAGGCATATGATTATCCACTATTAAAAAAGGAATTGGGGAGGGAATAGAGAGAATGATGGACCCTCTCTTCATTAGATACTTACCAACTTGAAATAACTTGTGATGTTTGGAGGAATACTGCATAATAAGCTTCCAAAATTGTATTTGATGATCCATATGATGGAATTTCTTTGTCTCTGATCATATTGAAAGATCATTGATCAATTAATTTATTAGTTATTGCTAGTCTAATCAATAAGTTGATTTTCTTAGCTGGAAGCCAGTCTCTTAAAATTTTTAATCATCACGGTGTATTTAGGTAGAGATAGAGATAGATGATAGAGACAGATAGACAGATAGATAAATAAATAGACAGGAAGACAGACAGACAGACAGACAGGTAGGTAGTTAGATGTGGATAACCATCAGCTTCATGAGACCGTTGAACATATCTCATCCACAATATCTATGAGCCTCTGGCATTTAAACTAGCAGTCTCTACACTTAGTTCTTACTCCAAGCTCAATAAAGCACCCAAGTGACATGCCCAGAAAAATTTAAATAATTTCGATGGTTAACATAATGTAGGGAAAATAATAGTGGGGAAATATGTGTGTGCATATATAAAACAAAAAAAATACACATATCTCCAACTCGGGCCTTGCTTCCAATTTGAAACAGCAGCAAGAAAAATATTTCATTCTTAAGGTGATCACTTGAAGTATAAGAATCAGAAAGATTTCACCCAGATTTATAAAATAAAATGAAGAGCCACTATTGTAATTCTGTCAAGGTTAATGGAGGGATGGATGAGATGAAGAGACAGAATCTGTTGACCCCTAGCTACCTCTCAACAGAAGGAAGATTCAATAAACAAAGCTAGAAAACAGATAAAGTAGGATTCAATTTCTCTGGCACTTGTTAAGCAACACGTGACAAGACAGGTCAATATCATCACCTCCTTTGGAGAGATAATCTCTAGTTATTCTGAAAGAGTTGTGAAAACAAAAGATTTGCCATCGATAGAGGAACCAGAGGCAAAGCTTATATCCATAGAATTCTTTTCTAATGATAAAACTTATTAACCAACTGTCAATCAGAGAAAAATAGGAGATAACAGCAAGCTTGTGACACAAAAAAAGAGCAAAGATATTTTCCAACATGTACACAAACCCAGAACACTGAAGCATGACAGGAGCTTTGTGCACAGAACTATTGCTTCCTCAAAAATCATAGAGCAAGACTTCAACACACAATTTCCATTCTGTTTATCTAAATAAGTAAAGAAGGTTAAGCATCTGAAAGCCAAAGTATTTGTCAGTAAAAAATATTGGGAAAAATTTCAGTATCTAATATAACCTTGAGGAAAAGAAGACAGAGTAGAAAAGCAGAAATAGAAAAAGAAGAAAGTCAAATTGTTTCCCTATTAAAAAGTGCAGGTTTGTTTCTTTCTCTGAGATACTCCTTTATTTGTATTTAATATTTTTTCAATTAAAAATCTACTTTCTCTGCTTCCTACTACCACTCCTTCAATAGAAAAAAAAAGTAAGTATAGCTAGGCAAAACAAACAAACAAATAAATCCCTGCCTTGGCCATAACTATATATTATAGATATCAACATACATGGATGTATCTATAGATTTTTTTAAAAATTACCTTCTGCCTTAGAATCAATATTGAGTATATAAGGCAGAAGAGCAGTAAGACAATGGGGGTTAAATGATTTCTTCAGGGTCACACAGCTAAGGAATCTCTTGAGGCCAGATTGAAGCTCAGAGCCTGCCATCTCTAGGCCTGGTTCTCTCTCTCTCTCTCTCTCTCTCTCTCTTTTTCTCTCTCTTCTTACCTACCTATATCTATGTCTCTTACTTGACCCTGATTCCATCATCTCTATCTGGAAATGGCTACTTACTTTGTGATGACTAAGAATGATTGGATTTAAATTTTCCAACAACCTCACTTTTCCAATTTTATGGCATTACTACTCTTGCCAAAAAAAACTTCATCTTTAATTTTACAGTTCACACTGAGTTAATTGGGACTTGCTAAGATGGCTTTATTTGGTCCAGAAAATGGGGAAGATCTAAGGTCTAAGAGTAATAATAAATGTAGAATTGCTTCTTGGTTAGACTGACAAACTACACTATTATGTGATATGCTTAGATTCTAGGAACATGGAAAGGAAAATAAGATTCAAGGTTGTTCTGGCTCTCTGGAAAAAAGACACCACCTCATTAAAAAATGCATAAGTGCTCAAATCCTGCATTACACTATCTAAAATGTAAAAATAATATTAATATGATAAATACTTGGATAATCTCTAATGCCAGGACAAATGTTCAATTAATTAATTTTCAAAATTAATTACCTGAGTTTATTTCCTTTGAATTTTTTAATTTTTAAAATTTATTACTTATCTATTCATACAATTTTTTCCAATGTTGACATGATTCTTCTGGTCTCCTTCCCATCCTTTGCTCCCTGCCCCACCTAAGTTGACAAACAATTCCACTGGGTTATATATACAATATCACTCAAAAATAAATGGTTAATTGAGTCACCTTTGTTAAAAGGATTTCTTGAGTAGTAAACAACAATCAATGAAGACGAGAATAAGCCAATAATGGAAACACCATGGAAAACCTGGCTTAAAATCTCAGCACCAGAAATAAAATTCAAAGAAAATGATGCTTGTGACTTTTTTGGAGACATGTTGATCTATTTTTAAGCCAAATTTTAAAAGCAAGAATAAAAAAAGCAATAACTCATATTGAGTGTTTGTAATAATGGATGTGCTGAGGAGCTATCCAATCATCAATGGGCTTTCAGGAATTCAGATCTTGACAACTGTGTATATGGCTTACTCAACTAAAATGAGGTTTCATGGCAAATCTTATTTAAATAAACAGTCCCATGCACAAATGTCTCCATTTGGGTAAAAATAAGAGAAAAAGTCTAGCTTCATAACTCTTAGAGAAACAGAGAGGAGAATAACCAGCATCATCTATAGAAGATAGGATTTATTTCTCATGAAAATAACATGTTTTCACAGTAAGTAAAATCAGAACTAAAATTTGTGCTGGGAATAAATTACAATTTCTTTGACTTTTAGCAACCAAATTCCTAAGTTTAAAATGATGAATAAAAGGAAATTAAGAAAAACCAGAGCAACATACATATGACAATTTTCTAATATTTTTCCCCTTTGGATGAAGGGAAACAAAATGTGATATTGGAAATTTGGGGGTCCTTGAACTAATCTTGAGGTCTCTGGTCTAAAATTCCTGTGGACATTTAGATCTCTTACAAACTACATTTCCGATGATTCCTCTTGTGTAATACAGGTGGGCATGAAGTGTAAATTACATAAACAAAGTTATAAATACTCAGGACAAAATTGGTACTTCCTCTTCCTGCTGAAGAAGCCAGGTGGGAAGGTATACCAAGGCATCTGAAATAGCTCTTAGCAGGCATGTGGCTTTAATTATCAATATAGCTTTCAATAAAACCCTAATATTTTTATATGTATCCATTTTATTTCTTACAAAAATGCTCTTAAAAGCTGCACCCTGTGTTAGGTTGAAAATTTAATGAACACAATAACTCATTAGATTCTTACACATCACTTGTCAATTGAATCATTCATTAAGAATATATTGATATTCCTGAGGACTGGCTGACAGATGGGTACAGTTTATATGGTGTGCCCTTTCGTTAATGGGAATTTTGAGCCACTTTGCTACTACCCGGAGCCTCCAGATACAACTTAGTTCCATGAACTAGAAAAGGTAAGAAGAGAAAATGTGCTTTTTAAACCCCCATTGCCTACCCTTACCACTCTTCCACCAAGGAGCCAATACAAAGTATTGACTCCAAGATGGAAGGTAAGGGTTTAAAATAATTATGCCTTTATATGCTTTATATATATACATATATACATATAATTATTACTAATACTGACAGTAATAACAGTATCCCTTATATTATTTCTTTAGTTAGATTATCATTGGAAATATATCCCAGCTATCTTGTAAATGCCATTGCCTGTTTAGGTTTCAGAAACTGTGATGCTCTGGAGTCATAATCACACAGCAAGGACAGACTATCTCTGTTAAAAACATGAGCCTTGTGGGTAGGCAGCTCAGTGGATTGAGAGCCAGGCCTAGAGATGGGAGGTCCTAAGTTCAAATTTGACCTCAGATAATACCTACCTGTTGATCCTAGTCAAGTAATTTAATTCCCATTGCCTAGCCCTTACCACTCTTCTGCCTAAGATCCAATAAAAAGTAATCATTATAAGTTGGAAGGTAAAAGCTCAAAAAAAAAAATAAATAAAAATGGGCTTCTAAAACAGGTTGCTTTTTGGGATCATTGAAGATATCTGATGATATGGTAATGATTTTCTCTCTTTCTGAATTTTAATAACATAAATATAAAATTTTATTTATACTTACAGAGTAAAGAAAATGTTTTAAAAGAATTTTATAATTACATAACTAAATGACATAACTAGAATCTAAACTTATTTACCTTTACTTCCTACACTAACTCTGTACTCAACCAAAATGGATGGCATGGTCACATCTCACCTGCAGTTTTTTTTTTAGTCTCTCAAAATTCCTTTTGAACTTACAGATTTAGAGAAATCTCATTATACTAGCATACTAGCACATGATTCCTCTTTATACTCCAGGACAACAGTACATGTGAATTGCCTTAATGTGTGCTTGTGCTCCAGCAATACAGATCATAAACAAGACCATGTCTACCCTGATTGCATGAATCTTGCCAATGATTTTTGCATAAACTCACCACATAAATTCATTAAGTCTTGTGTAGCTCAGTATGACAGGGATGTTGGAATGAATTTTAACAATTATCCGCAGAGAAGTGATAAGGTTCAAGGAAGAGAAATTCAAGGACTTCAGAAACTATGTACTTTGAAACCTTTCTGTTTTTATAGCAGCAGCTGGTGAAGTACTTAGAAGCCTTTCTCCTGGAGGAAAAGGCCATCTGAATTTATGCTGGCTTTTATATGCTATACCTCTCCACCTTTAATGGATGCCACTTGGACATCCTGTTGAGCTCATTCTTCCATTTCCTAGGACCACGCTGATCCAGGAATTCTTCTAACTCTATTTTTCATTTAGCTTCTATAAGTATTTTCTCACTGAAGAGAATAATTTCCCATCTAAGCAAAAGGTCTAATTAATAATAATAATAATTTATTATTAAAATAAATATATAAAAATGTATATTTTTCAGGATATGGTTGTCATTTTATTTTATTCTTATATTTTCAAGTGTTTCTGCCTTCTCTCCGCAACTAGACCATAGGCTCTATAAAGGTAGGTTCCATTTCTTATAAATATTCATGATATAGCTCTAGAATGCTGGGTATTTGATTAACATTTTGATTGATTAGTAGTCTACAATTATGATCTTTCCATTGGCTTTATAAACTATAAAATTCCTTACTAAAAAAAAGAGATAAAATGTAAATTTTTTTTTTTTGCTGTTGGACTTTAATTTTATACATATTAGTCTGAGAATATTAGACTTTGCTAGCTTTAAAGGTATTTAAAAATGTGAAGCGTTTATCAGAATGATAGGTACCCAAACAGTGATTTTCTTGTGAGGGAACTCTCTTAATTGAAGCATTTTGAAGCCTTCTCTCTAACTTAATATCTTAGACAGTTTGATTGATTACCGAGAGGGTATATAACTTGACCAGGATGATACAACAAATAGGTATCAGAACTGGGACTTGGACCTAGCTCTTCATAACTTTAAGGCTAACTTTCTTTTCCATACAGTACATTATTTCCAGTCACCCCTCTATTCTTGTTAATTTAAGTTGGAAGTCTTGAGAAGTACTTGAAATAACTCTTATTTTTTGCTTTAGAAAAGGTATAATAGCAAAAACTTTATATTATCATACACACTATGTGTGTGTGTGTGTACATATGTGCTAATGAAACAGTTTTGGGCTAAAAACTGCTAATGTTACTTTAAGATTTGCAAAGCATTTCATCACAATAGCTCTGTAATTAAATTATATATTATATATAAATAATATATACTACATTATATTATATATTATTTAACAATATAGAAATTGTACTTATTATATAGATGAAAATAACTGATAAACACATGTTCACATAGCTAGGAAGTTGTTAAGTGTCACTGATATATTCAATAGTTTTATAGTTAGGTTCTGATGGAGGTTTGGAAAATATATCTGCTATTTTGTATGCATTATGGCAGAGAGGTACTGAATGGCATGGGTACTGAAAAAACTGATCCAATCAGCAATATCTAATGTGAATCTTTTCTCTGACAAAATCTTATGTAATTTAACATCTGGATCAATTCTTTTATACAATATTAGTTCCAATGGCCATATGCCACAGTGAGGCTCCATCTCAAAAACTATGATTCAATTCTATGAATCTATGCCCTTATCTTCACCTTCTAATAGCTTATTAAGTTGATTTACCAGTTTCTAACAGGGTCTTAAAGTGAGTAAACGTTAAATTCTAAAAAAATAAAAGTCAACTGTACTAAAGACTTTACAATGGTGACTAATGGGCATAGTACTCTATTTAAAACTTTTGTTTTGCTATGCGAAATGTTATCTGTCAAGTATACTAAAGTGGCTGCTTGGGGAGAACAGTACAGAGACAAATAATGACTACATGACTGACAATTATTTGTCCATTCCCTTCTGACACAGTGTTTATTCTACTTCCTTCATGCATGATTAACAGCTTGTGTATCCTTCACATGTAATCAATAGCTCTGTATTCTTGTATTAGCTTTAGAGATTAGACATCCCTTGATTATAAATTTCATTGATTTGTACAGCTAAGCTGCAAAAATCCCAGTACGTTTTTCAGAGTTTAAATTAAAAGGAGATATATGGTCTACATGCAGTAGAAATGGCAATGTGATTGTAAGGTGTGACCTCTTTATTCTCATTCCTCTGAATGAATAAAACCTACCTGGCACACTGAAGCATGAATCAGCAGGCCTATCAGCATCAAGCTGTGGCAGTCAACACAGTGTAATTGTGACAAAAAGAATTACCAAATGACAAAGAACCTTGCCTAAGACTGTAATTAATACAGGAATCTTGTAAGGATTAATTGTCTCAGCTCATCTGTAAATTAAAGAAATTGGCATGTAAAGGAAAAACGAGTCCGCAACTTTTATCTGATAAATATGTGATTATATTAAAAACATGCTGAAGAATTACTTCTTCCCTAAAGCAACAACAAGAGCAATCCCCGATGAAACTTTTTAATCACTGGAAGGATAAGAATTATAGTTTTAAAATAGAAAGATAATCAGTCAGTAAATCCACAAATAAGTTGGCTTAATGAACATGGCTTGAAAAACTTCATTTCCTATCATAAATTTTACTTCTAGTTATTTCCAAACTCTATAGCTTACTCAAAATACTTAATAACAAAAGAATTATTTAAATTGAAAAAGGCAAAAACTTTCATGTCAATGTATATTTTTCCTACGTAACTTCTCTACCTATTCTTTGACTTCTTGTGCTGACATCCTAGAATACTTACTATGAAGTAGAAGTTGAAAGGGGTAGCTAGTGATACAGTGGATAGAGCACTGGGCCTAGAAATAGTAACAAAGAACTTTAAAGGTAGGACTTTGAGAGGGTCTGAATAAGTTGAGTATGAAACATTGCAGGTGATAGAGGAGGGCAGTTTGAAGGAAGGGAGACCACGAATATGATTGCATCTAGAGGGAATAAGAAAAAGTTAGATTGTTAAAAAAATCTGAAGATATATTATAGAATATTCTTATCTGTAAGAAGGCTCTACAGCAAAGCACCAACTTTTGCTCATATGAATGAAATTTCAGTATCCCTCAAAATTTTACAATGATAAAAAAGTCATCTTGATTTTGTATAACTATATTAAATTTATACCATCAGCCTACTCTTATACCTCTACTTGGCACATACAGTTCTTTTAGGTTCTCCAAAGATATGATGGTAGAGCACCAATCTGGCAAGCTAAAAAAACTTCATTGAGTCCAAAACTGGCATTTTCAATAGTATATGCCAGTGATGGGTAAACTTTTTAAAGAGGGGGCCAAAGGAAAGGAAATGCTCATCTGTCAGCCTGTTTCTAAGACAACTCTTTCAAAGTTTCATTGTATTGTATCCTACTCATTGTATTCATCAGATTAGGAATAATGTTGTGTGTGGCCAGATAGAACATTTCAAGGGGCCCCCATCTGGCCCGCAGGCAGTAGTTTGCCCCTCACTGGCATATACAATCGACTACATGGAAAGCACATTTTCACATTCAAATCATAATTTCCCAAACTAATTTTGTTATCATATCTCCTTCTTCATAATATATTAGTCTTGGGATTATCTTTGATACTTTGTTCTACCGAATCATAACCACTCAATTATATGGTTCTGAAAATTCTATATACCCAGCAATTCTCTCATCCATGCTCTCCATTTTATTCTCACTAACATGACACCAATAAAGGACAGACTTAATCAGTTCTGCTTAGACACCAGTAATAAATTATGTAACAAGTCTTTGACTTATATTCTCTTTCTTATAGTTAAGCCTCTTATCAGTGCATTGGAGTAATTTTTCTTAATAGTCATATACTCCTTAGCTAAAAAATGTTTATTGCCCCCTATTGTTTCTAAGTAAAGTTGTAACTTCTCTACATAACCTCTAGGTACTCCCCTGTCATCACATTGCATTTCCAGTTATATCTTATAGTACTACTCTCTGTATAAATTCTACTTTCCACTCAAACTGAACCTGTGACATTTGCTAATGCCTTTTAACTGTTTTTTTGGCTCAGATTATCCATTTGTTTAGAATTCCCTTTTTCCTACTGTTGCCCTTTAAATTTCTATGTATCCTTTGAAATCCATCTCAGATGCCATCTTTTATGATTTCCATCAACTTGCTAAAAGCGTCCTTCCCTGGAACTCACACAATGATTCCTTTCACAATCTCTAACGTATTATCAGTGTTTGTGTACTATTTCCCTACTTAGATGTCAGCTACTTGGAAGCAGGAAATGTGACTAAGCTGAATTGATTATCATCTCCAGTGGCTAGCATAGTATTCTCCACAATTAGGACTTAAATATACCTAAAATATTAATTATAAAATTTTAAATACTATTCTTCTTGTAAGAGCATATCAATTGTGAAATTAATATCTACTAGCAAACCCCATACTGAGTATTCCTCTCTCCCTCATTCTCACTGGAGAGGGTTAAGAGGGGACATTAGAGTTCTTGATTTAAGGGGGGGGTCTGAAGCAGCCATCACATCATTTCCTGATCAGCAAAAGGACTTTATCAAGCACCTCCTACTGGATATGCTCATTCCCCTCCCCCCTCCTGCTTTTCAACTTCTTTTATGTTTACCTTCACCATTAGATTGTGAACTCCTTGAAAGGAAGGGCTCTTTTGTTTTTGTATCTATAGCATTTAGAGCGGTGTGTGACACATAGTAGGTACTTAATAAACATTTACTGATTGACTGACTTAATTGGTTTCCTTGTCTAGTGTCTCCTCTCCAATTTACTTTTCAGACATCTGACAAAATAATCTTCCTAATACACTTTATTACTGATTATTTAATTATCTTGCTCAAAATTCTTGAGTGGTTTTGCTTCTAGGAAAAAATTCAAGCTGCTCAGTATGATAGTTAAGGTACTAGCTACAACTTGTCTTTCTAGACATACTTCACAAAACTTTTATTCACACAATCTACACTGCAGATGATAATTTCACATAATTTTATCATCCACAGATGAAATAGATGCCTTTCTCACCTTTCAGAATTGTTATCTTTAAGACTGACTGAACTCTGGTCTCACCTTCTCTGGGAAGCCATCACTTATGGGTGAAGAGTAAATGTTCTTTCTCTACAAAAATCACCTTAAAATTACTTATCTTGTACATGTTATATCCCCAGAAGAATATAAGCTAGATGAGGACAGAGAAGGTTTAGTAGTTATCTAATCCCATTTTTCTTCTATCTGTGATATAACATAGCATGAAAAAATAATTTTTCCCAGTAATCCAAATAATAGGGATTTTTTAGTTTATAAAAAAATTGGTTTGACATTGTATAGGGATTGCTATTCTTAAACTCATCACCTTAAGAATCAATACCTTATTTAGAACCAAAATAAAGCAAATATTTTCAATGAGAATGGCAAAACTGTCTAAGTGCTTTGTGAAATCACTTGAGAAACAGCAAGTGTTTAAATGGTTTGTGTCAGCAAATTTTTGACAAAAGGCAAAATACTAACAAAGATATAAGATATAGCTAATACCATTTTATTTGTCAAGGATACCATATTAATTTAATGTTCTCTTAAAATGAGTTTCATCATTCTAGTAAGTTTTTAATATTCTTTCTTTTTCAACTAACTACAGTGTAAATTCTTTCAGATCAGAAACTACATCTGCTTTTCTAGATTTAATCACATAAGAGGAAAATTCTAAATATTTGTGAACTCAAGAAGAATTTTAATGTAGTTATTGAGATATCTAACAACTTTATAAAAGGCTGAGACATATCTAAAGTAACAAAGAAAACTAATCAATGAGAACACACCAAAGAAAACCATGGTTCTTTTCAAAGAATAAGGGAAAGAAATCTTTAGCATTTTGAATTTTTCAATAGTCTGGCTTAAAAATGACATATGTCACATGAATTGATTTTAATGCACAAGCAATTGATATTATTTTAGCCTCTGTATATTGGATATGGTATCATTAAATGAAAAAACAACTTCATTTTTATTCACATAGAGACTTGAAGGATTAGTTCTTCAATCGCCACTAGTCATTATTGTATACTATGAGATTATTTATTCCACTTATTGCGAATCATGTTCTTTCATGCCCAATGTCTACTATATTTTTGTGTATTGCTTCCTAATCATGATAGTAGTTACTGGAGAGGAATGGATTCTAGAAATGGCAAGAGTGTTATTATATTTTTAAAAAAGGAAAATCAAGATTCATATATAATTGAAGTTATTTAATGAATGTAGAGTTTGTTAAACAATTCATTTTTTTTTCACTTTTGTTCTTAAGAGACAATTGGAGGGGGCAGCTGGGTAGCTCAGTGGATTGAGAGCCAGGCCTAGAGACAGGAGGTCCTAGGTTCAAATCTGGCCTCAGACACTTCCCAGCTGTGTGACCCTGGGCAAGTCACTTGACCCCCATTGCCTACCCTTGCCAATCTTCCACCTATAAGTCAATACACAGAAGTTAAGGGTTTAAAATTAAAAAAAAAAAAACACACACACACACACACACAAAAGAGACAATTGGGAGGATAGAACTTTAATCTCAAAGGTATATACATTCATGAAGTACAATTCTTGAGAAGATACGCAACTATGTGTCACTAGATTCACTCATAAGAATAATAGCCTTTACAAGCATAAGAACAGTTGTTCTGTTTCTACACCTTTAAAAATTACAAGCTACAATGAGTGTATTTGTGGTCACTCTTTAAATGAAAGCATGAGTCATTTCCTAAAATTGTAAACTTCAAAATGTCATCTGGGGAATTCTCTGGAGAAAACTGGGTTTCTCAGATGGTTCTGCATCCTTTTTCAGTTTGGTAGAAAATATGGTTTCATGGTACCAAATGGAAATGTCTGACAATTCATGGCTGATTTTTTAAAAAATGGAAATAAAATACAAATATAAAGAAATAAATCACAAATTTTTAAAATGTGTTTTTGATACTGACTATAAAGCTTTCTCTCCAACATTCACAACTCCTCACTAGAATTCCCACTCTATCTTCCTACATGTGCAAATTAGGTTTCCTTCCACACTAGAGGAGTTTGTGAAATATCATTAAATGTCAGTTTTATGTTAGAAATCTTATTCTATGTTAAAATTCCCAGGGCAAAATAATTTGAAAAGTTATATTTTTCTTCTAGATGTGTAGTTGTTTAAAAACAGTTGCTGGTGCCCAGATATCTTCATCAAACTCTACTTAATTGTATAATTTCAAAGGGCTGCAAGACATGTAATGCTTTAATTGGCTATTTTAATAGCTTTTTCAATACATATGCAAGTTAGTTAGTTACAAACTACCTGAGTATATTCCCAAGAGATAGTTTAACTATGGATTTTTTCTAAACTGAGTTTGGATTGAAGAAATTAAATTAGTTTGAAAATGACCAAAACTTTTGAACAAAAATTCTGCTGCTTAACTTGTTATCATGACTACTTTGGATACACATAATAAATATCCTTGGATATTTTTAAAAATTAAGATATATGAATGAATTTTAAAGGCACATTAAAATTTTTAAGGTTGTATTTTTAATTGGAAATCCTTGAGGAATACATAATGTGCTAGCTATAAAGCAAAAGTATAGACATACACACACACACTGTATATAGTATAACCTTATGTAATAAATCCCAGCATATTACTATAACCATAATATAGCATAAACTAAACAACCAAGCCATGACTATTATAACATAAGAAATCTATGTAGACTAAAGATATACAAAATTAATTAGCTAAAATTTTAACAAGTCACATCTTTTGAAATAAGATTTTCTAATGTAAAGTAACTGATGGCCTAAAAAATGTTAATAAAATTTAGCTCCATAAAACTTCATTGGCTAGTAAGTATTTTCTTCCTATTTTTTACAAAAAAGAATGTCTAGAAGATCTAAAAGAGAAAAATAATGGCCATTTTTAAAAAAAGGTAAATTAACGCTCATCTAACATAAACAATGGCAGAATGTTCAGAATGAATTAATATTTCAGATGACAGACTTTCCCCTTAAAGTAATATTTTAAAATATTTTGCATGTAAATTATTTAAAATAACATTAGACACCAGGTCTAGCAATCTATTCACTGAGTCATCTAGTTGTCAACCCCAAAATAAAATAAGACAGAAATTTTCTATTTTCCTAACTAATGAATATATTAATCGCTTGATTGTTCAGAGTAGTCAACTGACTGCAAGTTAATCAATTAATATTACTGATGCCTGCATAGATGGTTATACACATACTAAATACCTTTAGAGAACTTTAAGGAAAAAAGTTATCCCATACTCCTTCTCTGCTCAGGTTGCAAGTATTTGGAGATAACTACTTTGCTCATTGTTTTCCCTCTTAATTAACAGTGAATAAAAAACAAATTAAGAGAATGTTTTAAAAAATGTTTATTCTAAAAGTAACTGGATTCTGCCTATGGATCAATCAGATTTTCTTATGACTAAAATGCATAAATTGAGTGACTACTACTTTTGCTATTGAAAAGTTTTTCTTCCAAGTTGATTCCTTAATGATTAAAATTTTTGAAAAAATGGCATTCTATTTTCATATTTTAATGGTGAGCTCAAAATGTGTGAATTAAATATCTAGCAGATTAATTTTATTCATAACAAAAGGTAAAGCAAGCCAATACACTTCTCATGGAAAAATTAATATGTGAAAGTACATAATTTATATTATTGTGCTTTACAACCAAATTACTTATACACATCTCATTCAGGACTGATAGTTGCTTCCTATTTTATTATAATTTAAGAGTTTTATTTAATTGCCATAAAATGACTAGTACAGCATAAATAAAATTATTTTAAAAATTGAAATGGAGTAATGAATCTTGAAGACAAGAAATTAAAAAATTTTAATTAATTGCTAATCTAATTATAAATTTGTGATAAATCCATAAGGTGCTAGCTATATGCATGCATATGCACGTGCACGCACATACACACACACACACACACACACACAAAGCACATAGAGATGCGCATACCTACTCAGGAACATATAGAAGCTAGGCTATACAGACACATACACACACATGCGCAGAGATGTGCATGTCCATGCGGGTACATATAGAGGTTAGCACACCCACATGGACACACACATACACCCAGACACAGCAACAAATCTTAACAAAACAGAGCATTCTCCTTTGCCTGCCAGAGTGAATTCCTCGCTCAAAGAAAATAAGTGTGCCAAAAGGAATGTTTTTTAGGTTATACACCGCTGTCTGACATATATTAGTTTTTAAATTATTTTTAGTGTTGCAAAGTAGAAATTTCAGTCATTTATCTTCTAAATACTCTTTGTTAATTAGTCTGATTAGTTATAACTGATAAGTTGACAAGCTGCTAAGATTGTAACTGTTTATTTAATAGTAAGGAATAGTGCTAGTTGTTAGCCGATCAAATAACTTAGTACAAGAAATAATAATCAGCCATCATAACAGGATAATCATAATCACAGTTTGAAATTGAAATAGGACCACAATTAGCCCTCTTATTCTGAAGCACCTCCCAAATGCCAAACAATACTTCCTAAACTCAGAGCAAGGAATTCTCCACATCCGGGTACACTTTTATCCTGTGTAAGTACATATTATAAGACAGGAATTCATTGAGCTTAAAGACGTTCTTCTCTGACGTGGTAGTGACATTCAAAGCTGTCTTTTCTATGGCTATATTATAGTTTGTGTTTTTATGACACTTTCTATGGTATTCTTAATCACTTCACACCCTATTCCCTCTCCTAAGCAGGGGAAGGAAAAGCTTTGCCCTAGCTAGAAGACGAAGAAGCATATACTTCACCTCATTCTATTACTCTGCACACTATAACTACCTGTCTGTTGGAATGGTCACAGTCTCATACCAAGCTGTGTATCTGTAAAATCTGGCTTTTTTAACCTGTAGCTCTCAAAATAAAGTAAGTTTGCTCAGAATATCTTTGCCAAGTCTTTCCCTTTTTAGTGTGTAAATCTTCTCTTAAAAATACATTCAATAAGAATCTGGGAAAAACAGAACAACAGAAAGCTTTTTTTTTTTTCAAATTAACTTCAAAACCAAATGTCTATATTAATTTAGCTTAAAAAAACAATCAAAACAACTTACATTTAATAAGGGGTATTTTGATCTTTCCATCATACCGACCTTGGGAGAGATATTTTCTTGTATTCTTTAAACGTTTTCCCAGGCATACGTATATTTACATACTTATATTTGTCTCACTGTAACTGGGCTATAAACACCTTGAAGGTATATACCTTGTATGTACCCCAAAACATTAACACAGTGCTACACTTATTGCAGATGCCTACTCAACAAACATTTGACTGAAAAAATGAAAAGCAGACATTTGCCAATTCCTAGCAACACCTTTGGGCCCCAAAGCAGGTACATTGGGAACTGGTAACTTTTTTAGGCTATATCTAAGAAGTATGCAATACCACACAAAAACAATAGGCAGGAAAAGAATGGTTTTATTCTTGTTCTTCCAAAAGATTTGTGTATGAGTAAATACTCAACATGAGAGATTTTAATTAAAAGAATGACATTGTTCCTCATGAAGCAGAAACAAACAAAAGAGGAAAGTTCTCTTAACTGACATATAAATCTAAATGTGTGCACATTTCCTTTGTTTGTCATTATAGAACGTTCTGCTTAATTATCGAATTTTGACAATTTAGAAAACTAGACATTTGCAAAGCCTTTCCAATGTAAAAGATGAATTCTTTATTGTTGATCTGCTTCACTGGGAAAGGCCTCCTATAGAGAAGTATAATTGAGATGGCAACTCTTACTGTGTAAGACATCAGTTCATTCATTGACATACCCTTATAACAAAATTTCTCTAGCAATTTGATATTTTCTTTGAAGAAAACATTATTTTCCAAATTAAGTCATTATAATTATCTTTAAATATTGTATGAGTTTAAAGGTACACTCAGATGTAACAGTTATGTCATTAATCCACCAAAATGTACTTAAACATTCAATTGGAGAAATTTCACTTAACTTGAGATTAGTTATTCCCTAAATAAAGTCTTGGGGTATCCAGTGGATAGAATGTCAGGAAGACTTATCTTCCAGAGTTCAAATCTGTTCTCAATTACTTTCTTACTATGTGACCCTGGGAAAGTCACTTAATCCTATTTGCCTCAGTTTCTTCACCTGTAAAATGAGCTGAAGAAGGAAATGTCAAACCATTACAGTATCTTTGCCAAGAAAACTCCAAATAGAGCTTCAAAGAATCAGATATGAATAAAAAGCCTGAAAAATAACAACACTTAGTGTGTGGTTTTAGTTTTTTTTAAAAAAGTAGAAAGGAAGTACAACTTATTATTAGTATATTTTGACTGTTAGTAATAGTTTGCTATTGTTATTAAGGATGATAAGACCTTTCTCCACTGAATTGTAAAATTCATTAAATTCTAAGGAAGCGAACAAAACAAGTTGCCTTTCCTACTGCTAAGAGTTCTCATTATTTTCTTGTAGGATTCTATAAATAGGATATGTTCTGGACAGTTTTCTATTTCAAATACTTTTATTTTTTATTCCTACATGAATCTTTAATGCTTCCAACCATTGAATCTCTCCTTTTATAATCAGTGTGGAATACGCCAACTCAATCATTGCTGTTACCTTTCACTAGTTCAAGGTGATATTTAAGAGAACTATAATATTTTCATTTCTTCTAAAATTGGCTCTGGGGAAATGAATTATTTAACAAGCCTTCTCTATCTATAATATCTGTAAATTAAGTGTGACTCTGTTGAAGTTAACTGGTTGACAAATAAAAAAATCGAATTCAGACTTTGTCAAACTGTACCTCATCAAAAACACAGTTGAAAATCTTAAAATATTTCTATTGCTCTAGTCATTCTTCTTTTAAATCACCTAACAGGAAATTATGAATACATAAGCATATATGCATTATATACAAACATATATTTATATAGCATGAATCTATACATATAAATATCTGAATTCTGATCCTTATCTAAAATCATTGTTATTTGATTTACCCACAAAGAGAAAAATATGTATTCACAACCACCACCAAAAGCAGCTAATGGATAGCCCATTCTAAAGAGAGGCAAGGGGAGGAACTAAAAGGGGAAGATTTTAATTATCCTTTCTAATACTCCAAAAGAAATTAACCTGTGCTGGTATCCGAATCCTTTCATCTACATTAAGAAGGTTCATAGAGTTGCATTTGGAAGGTGACTGTCTGTGTACATACTCTATTGAAACTGAAGCTGAGGAAAATTCATTATAACAAAAGACATGATTCAATACATAGATTAACTGAATATTATTTCTAGTAAGTTCATAAAAAGGGTTTAGGTCAAAACATCATTTATATTTTTTGATGCTTTCAGGAAACTCTTCTTAGTTTAATAAGGCTCATTATTCTGGTAGTGGTAGAGAAGAGGCACAGTTGATCAAAGATAACATTGTATAATCTCCTATTTTAATAGCCCCCTGGACATTTTAAGTTCTTAGGAGATTTTATAATGTTTTCTTCTTTAAATAGAACATGACCAAAACTGAACTCATTAACTTTTCCACTAAACTTTCTCTTCTGACTCAAAATCATGCCCTAGTAACCCAGGCTCCCCAAACGAGTATTATCTTTGATTCCTCACTCTCTTTCACACATTATAACTAATTTTTTGTCAAGGTGTACCAAGTTCACATTTGCAAAATTTGCCCAATACAGCCTTTTTCTTCTCTGACAATAAGGCCATTATGGTACAGGGCCTCTTCACTTCATGCCTGGATTATTGCAATAGCTTGCTGGTCAGTCTTCCTGCCACCATTTTCTCCCTATTTTCAACCCACAAACTATTTATCTACTAAAGTTATTTTTCTAAAGTGCAGGTCTGACAGTGTCACTAAGTAACCAGTATATCTTCCAAATGTATCCCTAAAGGATTAAATCCAAAATTCTAGGTTTAACCATCAAATTCAAAGCTAGGCATTCATAATCTCATCCTCTCCACTCTTCAGTGTTCTCACACTTTACAAGCTGTTATATACTTCTCAATCCAATGATATTGGCCTCTTTGCTATTTCTTGACACACTCAATTTCTCACCTCCAGACATTTAAAAAATATTTTCCCCAATTAAGTGAAAATACAATTAGCATTCATTTTTGAAAGTTTTGAGTCCTAAATTCTCTCCCTCTTTTCATCTTCTCCTCTTCTTATTTTTTAAAAGGAATTGTTTTCTTAAATCTTTTTTATCTCCTTTACCAAGCTGCTGTCTCCCCGACCCAAGGTTTCCTTGCTTCACTCTCATTTCTTTTCCTGATTTTTTTCTCTACCACTTTTAGTTTAAAGGTCTTTTTGAGCTTTTCTAGGAATTTAATTTTGTGCCTGAGACCTATTCATATTTTTTGAGGCTTTGGATGTAGTTGTTTTGACCTTGTTTTATTCTTATGAGTTTATATTTTGATCTTCCCTGTCACCACAGTAATTTTCTACGATCAAGTTCTTTTTTTTTTCTTCTGTCTGCTCATTTTCCAGCATTTTTCTTGACTTTTTACCTCACGTGAAAATTGGGCTCTGCTTCCATGGTTGAGAGGGCACTGTCCTAAGCTTCAGGATATTTTATACTACTATTTTCAGAGTTAGTTCTGAGAATCTAAGTTTTTTTGTCTTTCCAAATGGTATTATCCAAAAGAAGGTGTGGTCACTACTGTCCTGCACTGTGCTATGGCTTGAGATCAACTACAAGCACTCTTTTCTATCTAAGAATTGTCACCAAGATTCTCACTCTCTAGTGACTCAATATTCTGGTATGCTAGTGCTCCTCCTCACCCTGAGACAGCCAATCAAAACCATATGGGCAATGTAATAGAATTCTGCACTCAATGCCAACAAAGAAAGGGTCCACTGTAAATTCTTGATCAAATGTCAGACTCCCTTACTATCAGTATACCAAGAGCTCTAGGAACCTGCAGATTCATTTGCTCCCAAGGCCAGTTGCTGACTTGCTGAGCAAGACAAGACAATATTCCATTCTCAGTCAAATGAGACAGACATTTCTTGCCAACTTTCTAAACTATTTTGAGCTCAGGCGAGTCCCTGCCTTTATCTAGAATCTGGACTCCAGACCTTCTCCTGCCTCCATTGTTCCGGTCTTTTCTATGGCTGTCCTCCATGCAGGGATCTCACTTCCCTGCCATGACTAACATCCCTGGATTCATCAAGTTTAAAAGAAAATGTCATCATCTAGTACCTCTTACCTCCTCTTAATTCTAGTATCCACTCTATTAATAATTTCCTAATGATTCTGCATATAGCTTGTTTGTACACAGATGTCTGTTTGTTAACTCCCCCTTAGTGAAAAATGTTTCCAAATGAAATGAAGACCCAATTTAAGGATTTCAATATTTTACATACTTTTCAAACAATTTTACATGTGCTTTTAAGCTTATAACACATACAAAGTTTGATCAGTAGCTGAAGTATATTTACATATGCTTTAAAAAAAACCCCAAATGTAGGGGACAGCTGGGTAGCTCAGTGGATTGAGAGCCAGGCCTAGAGACAGGAGGTTCTAGGTTCAAATCCGACCTCAGACACTTCCCAGCTGTGTGACCCTGGGCAAGTCACTTGACCCCCATTGCCTACCCTTACCAATCTTCCACCTATAAGTCAATACACAGAAATTAAGGGTTTAAAATTAAAAAAACAAACAAAAAAAATGAAAATGAAGTCCCAATTTATGGATTTCAGTATTTTACATACTTTTCAAACAATTTTACATGTGGTTTTAAGCTTATAACACATACCAAGTTTGATCAATAGCTAAAGTGTATTTACATATGCTTTAAAAACAGTTCATTACAGAAGAATAGAAGGCAAATATTTTTCAAGATTTTGAGCTCCTTGCTATAAAAAACTGTCTTTTGCTTCTTTCTGTATCCCCATCTCTCAGCACAGTGCTTGGCACACGGTAGTTGCTCAATAAATGATTAATTACTTATGTATGATTTAGATTTACATACATATTTTTCAATATAATACAATTTTCTAGATTTAACAATCAATTTTAGTTGAGGCTTCTCATACCTAAGTGAGCTATTCAATTTTGATTAAGCCAACAGTAGATAGAAGAGGCGATAGAAGATGCACCTAATTGTGAAAGCAGCAGTTGTGGTTGCAGGTAATGTGTGAAGTATCAATGGTTGAGATATGTGCTTTTCTGGCCATAACCGCAAACCAGTAAATAATCGACATCAATAAAATCAGTAGGAATGAAAGCAGACTTAGACCTTCCAATTAATAATAATAATTAATAAGTTCTGGTAGCCCCATATTTCCATCCTCTAAAAAATAGAAATACAAATAAAACAACATAGCTCTATTCCAGAACAGAGAAGCAGCAAATTCAGCCCTTAAAGAAATGTGCTGTCTGGCTAAGTTGAAGGTCAGAAATATTTTTGATTCTGTTCGTATAGACTTTTGCTCTCTATTATCAGTTAAGAATCTGAGATGAACAGATGAGTATCTATGAGTAGTAAAGAATTCCATTCCTAATCCTTCTCAAAAGTCGAACTATTTGAAAGACAAGAGGCCAATGTGGAGTGATTACAGAAATAAAAAAATTAAAAAATAAAAAAAAAAAAACCGAGAATCATTCCCACTTCTGAATCAGAAATGAAATGTCATTTTCCTAGTTATTTACAGGTTCGATTAACAAGGGTAAACCAGGCAAATCTAAAAAGATCATTAACCACTTTGTAGTATGTGCTGATAGAGGACTTTTTAGATTAAAAAAGATCTTTTTACATTTCCTTTTTCAAAATCCAACTTGGGGTTTTAATAAGCTAAATAATTTGGTGACATCAGCAAAACTTCTTCAGCTTCACTATTCACCTTACCTCCTAAATCGTTAATGGACTGGACACCACTAGTATGAAGATTGATCCTTTGGGTACCCCCTCAATTAACCTCTTTCCACTTGAGGAATCAGCTGTTTATTTCTATTTCTTTCTTTCTATCTCCTCAACAATCTTAAAATGGCGATGAAATTTTTCCTTTTAAAACCAGTGTCATCAAGTTACCATAACAGCTTTTAATAAGTTATCAAACAGCTTATCAAAAGTAATAAATTGTGACAAGCATTCTTTAAAAATACCTGCTTTATGTAAGTCCCTACTTTAAATTTCAAAAAAGAATCTAGATCCAATGTTTAAAAACCCTGGTGGAAGAATTTAACTTTTATTTTTAATTGAGATGAGTAAATTAAGTAAAATGATTAAATTGAAAATATACTCATTCACTAGACTAATGTAGTAATTAGTCCACTAAATAAAGTCTAATGCTGTTCTGTTAAATATATTTCCATGAGTCATAAAAACTCTGCAATGCCACAAATGAGATAATTTTTAACTGGGGTATTGAAACAAAATAAATGAGGAAAAATTGCAGAAGATTTCATTTCATTCTGCTCCTTCTATACTGATTTATTTTGATTCGGTATTGATTCTTTACATGCAGTTTTCTAAAGATCAAAGTAGATATATATCTTTGATACACTTTGGAATTTGGAGGGGTATTTTTTATTGATTTGCCAAATAAATAGATATTTAACATATGAAGGATTTTCAGCTTTTTAATAATAATGTATTTACTACAGTAAATAGAACACTAGATTTTAGGAAGACCTGAATTCAAATATTAAACCAGGACCTCATCACCTGTATGACCACTAATAAGTCACTTTAATTCTTTTGGCCTGAGTTTGCTCCCCTGTAAAAATGAGAAGGCTGGATTCAATGATGTCTAAAAGTTCCTTCCAGCTCTAGAACTATGATTCCATATTTAAGGTTTATCATTCTCAATATCAGTTCACCCAAATCCAGGTTCAACATAATAAAAACTGAAAGGAAATCTCTATTTTTATTGGATCTGAACTAATAGTAAAACTAAAATTAAAAGTTATTTCTAAAGCAAAGATGAAGATATTTAAGGAGGGTGGGAAAAGGACCTTCACTTTGGGAATGAATTGGTATATCCAAAATTAAAGTGAAGCCCCAATTTATGGATTTCATTATTTTACATATTTTTTATTCATTTTTCCATATGCTTTCAAACCTATTATATATAAAGGCCGATCAATATAGAAAGTATATTTAAGGATGTTTTTAGAACAATTCATTAAAGCAAAGTCAGGAAATATTTTTCAAGTATCTTAATTTAACATCTACATTCCAATGAAAACAGTTACCTTGATTTTATGCTGGGGTTTAGAGGGGGAATTACTTCAGAAAATATTGTGGTCATTGATGCAGTTTGGGTATTATAATAATCTTTGAAGTTGTGCCCTAGCAACTTCAAGAAATGAACCAAACGAATTACACAAAAAATTTAATTTTAAAGCCGTGAAGGGCTAAATTTTGGGGTAGGGTTTTGAACAAAAGTCAGGAGAGCAGTTTGGTAAACACAAAACACTTAGTTTATTTTGAGGGAAGTTCTGATAGGAAATAGAAGGGAGAAGAGTGAGAGAACTCTTATATCTATACTTAAGATCCCAATCCTAACTAAAATTTATAAAAAATATCCTAAATCTATCTGCTTTTGAAGGCAGCATCTTCTGCAAGGCCAAGCCTGGCCTATCTACCTACGCTATCTAAGAATATACCCACTATCTATCTAACTAATCTGATCAATAATCAATAAGGCTGGTAAGGCCTTAAATCCATTTTCTTTATCCACACCTGTCAATCAAAAACTGCCAGTCTCTGAGAGAGAGCTGAAAACTGCTGCTCCTCTCCCCAGGGGACCCAGAGACAAAAGCCCCCTTTCAACCGCCCACAACTCACTCACCAACTGTCAGCCACACTCTCCTATCATCAGCTGACAGCCTGCACAGTATGGGGGCTCTCTTTTTGCTCCCTTGCCTCTTAAAGAGAAAAAGGAAGAAATTAAGAAAAACCCTCTTAAGAAAGTGATATAGTATAGTAAATTTCACTTGGTTTAACTCTTACTTATTAAAAAAGTTAATTATACATCATCATTCAATAGTAATGCAAAAGGAAGGTAGGTAGGCTAACTAAAAATCAATAGGCAAAAATGCTGCCAAATTATCATTATGGAAATCGTAATTTTTCATTATTTATACAGGTAATGAAAGTATATACTAACAATCACAAGTATAGCATCCCTATGAAATATGAAATTTCATCTTGCTTATGGACTCCTTCACAATGGTGTACCAGAAAAATAATATAGAGATGAAAATGATTAATAGAAACTTTTAATCATTTATGAGTACGTGTATACATACATAAATTGTTCTAAAAGTAACAGATTTGTTAGAAAACATAAAAAACAAACTTATTATATCATAGTAAAAATGAAAGTTACTTTTTCATAGATAAACAAATTGGTTGGGTTTCATTATATGCTTGACTTCAACTATGGATACTGGAATTTAAATAACCAAATGAAACATGAAACAGAGCATAATCATCATTATAAATATTTGGGGTTTTATTCTTATTTAAAACTAACATTTATTACAGAAAAACTACATTTCTGTGCAAATATTTCTTCTTTCAACAATCTTTTTGATATGAAGTAATTATAAAATCAAAGCGTTAATACATAATTACCATTACTTATAAAATATAATTTATGCTAAAGTTAAAAAAGTGCACAAATTTTGTATTGACTTACTAGAGTCAGTCAATAGATACTCATTATGGGTATTATGACCCAAACATTCTTTTAAGCGCTGATAATACAAATGGAGGCAAAAGACAACTCCTACCCACAAGAAGTTCATAATCTAAAAGATTATTTAAGAGTATTTTGAGATCTTTTAACATAAAATAAAGTATTTTTTGAGGAATTGTCTCTATTTGTAGTGACTATCTTCCACAGTAATAGAAGAAGGAAGAATAATAAAAGAGTCATATCTTAAAATAAGCTGATATCAGTTAAGGTATTTAGTAAACCATCTATGTTATGATTCAATGAAGCAGATGGTTAAGAACATGAAAAAATGAGTATGAAATGGCCTTTAAAGAAGTTTTACTCTATATTAAGGCAAACAAAATCTACATTTAAGAAACAGTTCAGTAATAAATAATCTCAGCATATATATATATATATACACATTATATACATGACATATATATATACACACACATATCAAATGCTAAATTTTGTTAGTGAAAGAAAAGCAGATGTAGCATGGATTATAATTATTGAAGAAAGTCATCAAATTGAATGATTTCAAATTCTCTGTTCAAAAATACTTTTCTGCTCTCTCATATCCCCAATTAAGTGCTAAAATACACTCCCTTTACCCTCAAAACCCTAAGCCCAAACTTATAAATGTTGTTCAGTCATTTTTCAAGCATGTCCAATTCTTTGTGACCCCACTTGAAGTTTCCTTGGCAAAGGTACTAGAAGGATTTGTTTTATCCTTCTCCAGCTCATTTTATAATGTGGAAACTGAGGGAAATAGGGTTAAATGATTTTCGCAGGGACACAAAAGTAGTGTCTTTGGATAAATTTGAACTGAGGAAGATGTCTTCCTTACTCCAAGCTGAGGACTCTCTCACCTACCAACTACTAAAAATAAAGCCTTTTTTTGAGCCAATAAACAACCATCTTCTTCTTCTGAGCATCATTAACCATGCTCTTCTTCTCCCTTGCTGTTTTGGAAGAAGAGGTACTCCAATTCCTACCCAATCCTGTTAGCTACTCTTGCTCCTATTACCGTTACTGCTTCTCTGGGAACTTGCTCCAGGTATATTAGAACATAGTTGTTTATATGTTATCTCTTCCATTATACTACGTACTCTGAGTTATTATTATATGTTGCATTCCTTGTACCATGAGTACTTAAAACAGTTCTTGACATTTGGTAAATGCTTAAAATGTGTTTTTTTAATTGACTGAACCTGTTTAATCTCTAAACTGATTTGCATGCATCTCCTTGAATGTTTTTCAAAGCCTGATCCTATTCTAAGCCACTTTAGCCTTTCTTGTATTTCTTCACACATAGTCCCAAGTCTTCCCACTGACTGATTCTTATGACTGGAATACTATTTTAGTACATTAGTCATTTGAGGACAAGGGTGATTTTTGCATTTTATTCATATTCTCCTGGAAAAGCATACTATCTACTTAATAGTAAAGGCTTAGTAAATGCACACAAGTGAATTGTCACAATCTAGACAGTGTTCCTCATATTTCTGATATTATATGAATTATTAGAATGAACATCATTAAATGTTACAGATCCATTTAGAAGGCTCTAAACTGATCTTGATTGTGAAATAATCAACGGTCTTCAATAAAAAAAATTTCTCTACCATTTGCATTTTAATGTTATATAGTCTTCAAGACAGTGGCAAATATCTCTGCTGTCTCCCTAAGTTATGGCTCATTCTACATTTGTATTTTATATTTATATCTGAATATCATTGAACACTATTAGCTCTTACACTTTTGGAATAATCTTGTTTGATTGTGACATAAGCATGAGGAAAATTTTTTTGAAGAAAAGGATTTAATGGTCTATTGAATGCTTTTTGGGGGTGAATAAAACAAATATACACAGTAGGATCATCTAAAACAGAAAAGCCTTTCTGTTTCTCTTATTATACTTTCTTCAAAAAGTTCCATGATTCATGGGCAGATTATTCTTAGACATTTTATACAGATATAGGATTAGATTGAGTAGCTGATATTTATCTTATTTTCTAGGTTGTCTTTTTTTTTTTTTGAGGGGTAAGAAATGCAATTCTCCCTTTACCAAGTGTTTCATATAATTCACTCATTCTGGTTTGAAACTGTGCTGGTGGTTTTACTAGATTTTTTGGATAGAGCAATAGGCTTGAAATCAGAAAGATCTGAGGTCAAATATAGCTTTGGTCATGTACCACCTGTGTGACATTCAGGAAACCAATTAATTTCTATTTGAGTTTTCTTAACTAAAAAATTAAGACGATAATAATAGTACCTATCAGGGTTATTGTGACAATCAAATGAGATAATACTTATAAAGCATTCCATATAGTTACTGCCATATAGTAAGTGCTATATAAATGCTCTTTTTTATTATATTAACTTGTATTAGTTCACTAGTAATGAATTTAGTAATATATTTTACATTTTTATGAGTCACACGAGTCATTGTCATTGGTTTGTAGTCTACAAACTACATTTTATTCATTTTTCCACCTTTTATTAGATGAAAATCAGGACATTTGTCCTTCTGTAAATCTTGATGTCATTAATTCATCATGGTCTTTCAATATTCACTGACATTAGTTGAATAACCTAAAATTCTTTCAGTAACCAGGATGTAATTCATTTAAGGAAAGGTGACATGAACTTAGAAAGGGAAGGAAGATACTGGTTGACTATCTCTTTACCTAATATGAATAGCAATTACCTAATAGTCATATTTGTTCTTTCTTTTCTATGGCACAAATCTAATTTTTTTTAAATATAGAAAAGAGAAACAAAGAATTTGATCTTCCACTGTTTATTAAAATAATTAAAAAACCTCAGGCCTGCCTCACAACACTTTATATCTATATTTCCTTTAGTGCTAGATCTATTTCTTCTTTGAGATTGGATATTAAATAACAAAACTAGTGACTTATCTGTCCTTTTGGAGGAAAAAACTGTAGCGGTCAAGTTATATTATCATTATGTCATTCAGTAAGCATATATGAAGTACCTAAAATGTGCTCAGCACTGCTAAGAGCTGGTGATATAAAAAATAAAGTAATAGACAAAAATAAAGTAATAGACAGTCCCTGCCTTAAGTAGCTTAAAGACTAATAGGAGAGAGACGGGATATGACAAATAAATATGTACAAGCAAATGATAAATGGAAATGATTATCATAGAGAAGAATTTGGAAGACTTGGGAAAAGGTAGGATTTTGGTAAGGCCTTGAAGGAGGCTGAAGAAAGAAAGGAGGAAAAATGTCAAGAGGAACAGCCAGAAAAACTGTCTGGATCTAAGAGAGGTAGTATCTTATTCATGAGACAGAATGCCATTGTATTGAAGAATAAGTATAAGACAGTAAATTGTAAGAAGACTGAGACAGCTGGGGAAGGATATTAGTTTATGAGAGGATATGAATACTCAAAGAGAAGAATTTATATTTTTAACTAGTAGTATTAGAGTGTCAATGGTATATAATGTTATTCATCAAAGTTTCTTACTTTCTGGCAAGATTATAATTGTCAGATGAGTTCTGTTTTGATTCTTGGTCTACATGCTGTGGCAATTTATTCACATAGTTTTTTTAAGAAATACAGTCTATAATTATATCTGTTCTTTATCCATTTCCCATTTTTAATATCACTAGTTGAAAAATCAAATTGGAGTTGAACCATATTATACATTTTATTTTTTTCTTCTTCTAACATAATATTATTTTTGTTCTATGTTCTACCAAGTTATTGTTTATTCACAGATGACTTGTTTCACTCTCATAATTAGACCTTTACAAAGAAAGAATTGGTAAATGTTAAAATTAATGTTCAATACATGAATGTAGAAATAAATTTCTTAAACAAAAGTAAGAGCAAAAATAGTACTAAAAAGACAAATTCCTATTTCACTCCTTCTTTAAGCAGGCTAGATACAGATTTTACTAACTCAAGTCCTAAAACTGTTCCCTTGACTATTTTACATATGAAACCCAGGTAATTTTGAAAAAGTCAGAGGAATACTTCACAGCAGCTGCTGCCTACTCCCTAAATGACTGCCTATTTGGACTTCATACCTTTCAAACACTTAGTGAATTTTAAACACTTTTTAATGTTAAGGGTTTTTATTTTCCCTCCCCTAGCAATCAATGTGGAGATTATACAACACCTGCTCTCCTGGTGAGTTTCACTTCTTCTGAACTTAGTATCAGACCTGATGAGCTGAATTTAGCTTTCTAGCCTCATATGTTCAAAAAAAATAAAAAGGAGCCAGTAGGATCCTTACAAATTTTGCAGCCATCAGTCATTTAGCTATGAACCTTCAGTGCTCAGAGATGTCTCATTTCATGATAGAAGGGCAGTTAACACCTGTAAAGTAATTATATCTACCAAATGTTGTTGGCCAGAAATATGAATATATAATTGTTCCTGCCATCTGTTAATTATGCTATTTGAATCACTTATTTAATCATATACATTTACTTGACATCTACAAACTTTTTAATAGCTTCCACAAATGCTACACTTGCATCCAAGCACAAATAAGTTACAGATTTTAAGTTATCCAAAGAAACAACATGTTTTACAAAAGCTCAGTAGAGAAATGCGGGTGGGGGGAGAGACAATAAATATGACTACCCATTCTGTTAAATTATGAGATTTAAGAAAAGGCAATGAAAATTATTGTAATTATTACTAATATTATTTTATTGAGGGAATAGAAATATTACCTTGTTTCTATTCCCTCATTCTTTTAAAAATGACAATGCAGATTATATTACATGAAAATTCATTAATTAAGTGGACATATAATGCATTTCTGTGTTAGGAGTCAGAAAGCCTGGGTGCTGCTCCAAGTCTTACCATTTAAAACCTGGGTGATTTCGATGGATTTGTCGTAATTTTTAAAATGAAGCTGGAGTCTAAGAATTAAGACTGGCTAGAGATGCCTTCCAAGGCCAAATTCCACTCTGAGTCTTTGATAAGAACACTGGGAATCCAGCCAACACTGACAGAAAGGATGTTTATTTAGTTTCAGATTGCCAGAGATTTCAGAAGAAAGAATTATCAGCCAGTATCTTCATGTGCTACTTTGGAATTTCTTTCTATAAAAAAGATACTGTTAGTTTGTCCGGAATAATATTCCTTAAAAACACCTGTTGCATCACTTTAGATCTTTTCATAATAAGCTATGTAGACTATCATATAACCTAGATCTGAAATTATGATTTATAAGGTCAGTCAAGAGGTAATTTGCATAAAAATATGCACTATTTTCCTGAATGACACCTTTTATTTTATTGTTGACATCTGGGCTGATTTAACTGTGTTCATGTAAGATAAATTATCCACTCTAATGATTCAAACTGTCCTGATTCAAATGGCCTTACTCTTATTCTGAAACCTGGCTTACTCCTAATAGCCAAGTTTGTCAGGTACATCCCTTTTCATATGAATGTAAATTACATAAATAATATTAATATTAAATAATATTGTGACAATTACATACCATTCAAGTAAATTCACCAAATATTTATTAAGTAGTTTCTATATTATGGTTAATGAATTATTACAATTATTGCCTTTTAAGTGGTAAATTCAATGAGTAATTATTAAGGCTTCAAAGTACAATGAACATATATCTGTTTTATAGATATATAGGAATATTGGACTGGTATCATCTATTTGATAAATTTATATAATGTAAATATGCTTAAATTTTATATAATGTTTTATACAAGAATAGTAAAATGAGAATACACTAAATACTAATATAAAAAAAATAAGGAATTCATTCTTTAATGATATTAGACAGCCAAGATGGTTGATAATGAATTTTGATTTCTGTGTGTCAAATATTTAAATATTCAATCATAGGGACCCACTACATCTCAAGTCAGTTCATTTTGTTTTCAGACAATTCTTAACCATTAGGAAGATTTCCCTCAAAATTTACATCCTCATCCATGCTACTCATTGCTTCTGATCCTATCGTTCAGGGGAAAAGAACTTGTCTAAATCCACTTCCAGAAAATGATCTTACAAACATTTCAAAAGAGCAATAATGCTCTTATCAATATTCCTTTCTACATAATTAACCCCCTTAATTCTTTCCATTGAATAATAACTTGTGTTAAGTGTTTAGGAACACAGAAATATAATTTTAAGGTGGAAGTTGGTATGGGGGATGTCTAGGGAAGATTTCACCTAGACATTCTCTAAGCTTAGTCTTTAAGGAAACTAAGGATTCTTAGAGACAAAACGTCAATTGAAGGCACAGAAATGGGAGGCCCATAGAAGAATCATGTAGGAATATTAATAAGAAGGCCAATTTGATTTGTTATTGGGAATCACTTTAGATGACTGAGTAAGAGATTTGTATAGTCAGATTATTCCTTTTGGAAAATAACTTCCTAGCTTTGTGACCTTTAAAAAGTCGCTTAACCATAATGATCTAGTCCTTAATGCTCTTGTGCCTTGAAATTGATCCTTTTATACTAATTTTTTTTAAAAAGGGTTTAAAGTTAAGGGTTAAAAAAAGAATCTTATTACAATGGTTCATGTGAGAGATAATAAGGACTTTAACGTGGGTAGGACTATGGAGTGGTAAAAACCAAGATATGTTATGGAAGAGGAAACAGTAAGAATATTAGATATGTGAGACAAGGGAGAGTGAGCAGTTAAAGATGGCACGTACATTTTAAATTTATTGGTAAGTATTTTGGAAGTTGATATTTTTTTCTCATATTTGCATTTTTAGCACTTATATATCTTATAACAGGCCATTAATAAATGCTTTCTGATTAACTTATTTGTGATGTCTTTGGGGCATCCAGCCTGAAATATACAGCAGGCAAGTGGTAACATGATATTGGAACTCAGGCAAGACATCTGGGCTCTCTATAGAGGCATGAGACATATAAATATAGATAGAAATTAAAATGATTATAGCTGATTAGGTCAATGAAATAGAAAGAAAATAAAAAGAAAGGTGCTAAAAGCAGAGCCTTTTTCAACACTGACTATTAGGGTATGAGATGAAAACGATGATGGGCCTGGAAAAGATTCTGAGAAGGATCTCTCAGACAAGAGGTAGAAAATACTGCCAATGGAAAGAAACCCGTGGAAGATAGAAGACTCAGAAAGACAGAATGGTCAACCATGGCAAATGCTGTACAATGATCATGAAAAAGGAATTTGAAAAAAGACCATTATATTTAATGATTAGGTGATCACTAGTACCTATTGAAAGGGAAGAAACAGTTGGGAGATAAAATGAGATGGCAAAAAAAAAAAAAAAAAAAGCAAATGCTAAGAAGAGGCAATGAGGACAGAGAAATTCTAGTTTTAGTGAATACAGGGAGAGTTTTTAAGAGTGGAGGGAGAAAGGCATGTTTGTAGAGAGCAAAGAAAGAAATTACATAGGTAAAGATTGAAAATTATGGAAGGATAGGGCAGTCTGGTGACATTCTGAAACTTTGTTCAGCTCTAAAACTTGTCATTTTTACTTTTTTAGTTTAGATTGTAGAATTCACAGAAGTGGTTTTAATAACAAAGCAAAAGACAAAACAACTCCCAAGTGCAGAAGCTTACTCAGATGCCAAAATCTTCATTTTTACTAGCCTGTCCAATTGTAGCTAGTCTACTGAAATTTTCACTCTTTTTTCTCCCTCAATATAAGCTCTTCAGTTCTTTTTTGCTTGTTTTATTCTGACAAGATGTAATTTACATATAAGAAGATGGGATGCCTCTCTTCTTAAGTTCAGTGGTAGCATTTGAGTTGATGGTGAGATAATCCAGCTGGAGCTGCCACTTCTTACTGTTAGTTGAGTCGATATATGAACATAAATGTAAAAATATGATAGTGATATCCATCCCAGAGGTAAATGTCATTGACTTTAGAATAACTTCAAACCAAATGTATTTAGAAAAATTTAAAGCAGTAATTTTTATTAGGCATTATCTTATTCCAAGGCCGTATGCTGTGCTGTCATTTTGCTATCTGATGTACCAACATGTCATTCGAATACACTAATCTTGCTTAGGTTTAGAAAGAAAGAAATGCCATCTACAAGAGCAATGAAGCACTTCTCCATATCTTTTATGTTTAAAGGCTTTCTGTGTGATCAGATAATGTCACATCCCAATAATCACTTTGCTGGTCTTGAATATATTGGTTGGGAACTGGTGCAATGAAAGGAAATATAATATACAGTCACAATTTTGAGATAATGCAGTCTCTTCAAACCAGGGTAGGTTTTAAAATGCCAACAAAACACAAATGAAGTATCTGTTGGGTCAAAAGATTTGAGTATTTTAATGTGTAACATAATATGCTATACTAATTATCCTGATTGTGGATTTTCCATTTCTATTAAAATTAAATTTCCTCTTATAGTCAAGAGCTGTAACTGTTTTTTTTCTGCAGACAAGAAGTTTCTTTAATTGATTTATTTCCAATAATAAAAATGTGCAAAACACAGATCAGCTGGATTTTTCACACAACAGAAAAATATAGTCTCAATTCATTGTCAATCTATGAATTCCCTTAATTTGGTGGGCTTAGGCAGGTATGTATGTGCAAAAATTTGTGGATCAGGTGCAGCTGGGTAGCTCAGTGGATTGAGAGCCAGGCCTAGAGACAGGAGGTTCTAGGTTCAAATCCGGCCTCAGACACTTCGCAGCTGTGTGACACTGGGCAAGTCACTTGACCCCCATTGCCTACCCTTACCACTCTTCTGCCTTGGAGCCAATAGACAGAAGTTAAGGGTTTAAAAAAAAATTAAAAAAAAAGTTGTGGATCTGTGATTTCATTAACATAGGACACATGGAAATTTATCAGTAACTTATAATCTTTCAGAGCTAGCAGTAGGATCTGGGGGAAAGAGGAAAGAGAACTTTGAAGGGTTAGGTGACATACGTATGGTTACACAGTTAGTTTGTTTCAGATGAGAGATTTGAACCAAAGACTTCAAAAGCTTAGCTCTCTATCCATCCTATCATGCTATTTGTATAGAATTTCACACCCAGTTCCAAAACACATACACAAACACACATACACCTTTCTGTACTTTGCTTTACTGCTCAGATCAGATTTGGCATGAATGAAGAGCTAAGAAGGGTGGGGAAGGAATTGAATGTTTATATAGTTGTATGCATAGAATGATTTACTAAAAAGAGAAGGCAAGTGGATTTAAGAAACAATACCTAGAATCTTCTCTTTATTTAAAAGGATGAAATATGGTGGAATTATTATTTTTAGTGAGAGACAAATGATGATTAACACTGAGTTTATATTTCATTAAACTTCCAAATTCATTGCATAACAACCTCAGCAACTAATATAATGAATCCTAGTAGGGAGGCTATATTTCTTTCAATTATTTAAGGACTTACCTTCAGGATATCAGTGGTTCTAAAAATATGTTCAGGGGAATTTTAGAGGTCCCCCAAATTGTTTCAGATTGTGCTAGAGATGAGAACTATTTTCATATAATAATGAGATGTTTTCATTTCTAATATGGTAAATATCAATACATATAACTCACATAATCAAAAAGTCCTATGGGGGGGGTTCTTTCATAATCTTAGTAGATAATAAAGGCATACTGAGATAAAAAAGTTTGAGGCCTTTGCTGTTTCTTATGCTCTAAGAAATTGTTATACTATAAACAGGGAATAAACATGGTGATACTGACATTTTAATGGGAATACCAAAGAAATTTTTGGAAATGTGCTAAGGGTTAAAAACTACTATGTACTCTAAAATATTTTCAAACAAATGAATAACTACACTGTATGCTAAGCAAACCTAACCTTTCTTACCTTGCCCCCAATCTGCTCTTCTCCCACTCTTCTCATTGCATGATTTGTTCTAAACTCATTTGGTAGTTAGATGGTACAATGGATAGAGGACTTGGCTTCTAGTCAGGAAACAGTGAATTCAAATCCTCACAGCCATCCTGGTCAAGTCATGTATTCTGTCTGCTTCAGTTTCTTCAATTGTAAAATGGTGAAAATAATAATGTCTAACTTCTACTAATAAGGATTAAATGATATTTGTAAAGTGATTGGTTAACCATATAGTATTATATAAATTCTCACTATTATTATTATCATCGTAATTTAGATAAATTATTTTAAGTGGCCATGTTGGGATATCCATCTTTTATCATTAATCACTGACTAATAAATTTATCTTCTACTTTGATAATACATTTCTCTGGTGAAATCCATTTCTTCCAAAGTCTTTATCTGTTATATGTTTCAGTTTGTTCTTGGCCCAATGTACTTCTACATTCCGTAACTTGATGTTTAATATTTTGGAAACTGCTGTGTCCCATATCCACAACAAAATTACATGAATAACTTAAAGAGCAGTAACAAGGAAAGGGACTTTAGATTATAGTGACAACTCATAAGTTATCTAAATGGAGCCTCAGAACAGACAGTTGGTTATTTTCCCCCATTTTATCACTACCTACTGTTTTATAGATGACAAAAACTAAAGCTCAATTTTTTTTAATTTTTAAAGATCAGGATCTCCTTAAGATGATCAAGTCATCAGTTTCTGTCACTAGGAAAATGCCCCCTAATTCACTGCTGTCTTTCCTTCTCTATTAAAAAATGCTTTTATACCACCTTCATTTCCAAATACCCTTTCTATTTCTTCTATCTAGTGTGTCATTCCTTTAAAAACACATTAAAACACCTTGACCAAGTAAGTTAAATATTTTTTCCCTCACTTATCGCAACTGTAAAATGTGGATGATAAGAAGACCTATCTCCCAGGATTGTTGTGAGAATTAAATAAGATAGTATTTGTAAAATTCTTAGCACAATACCTCACACAGAGAAGAAGCTCATAAAAGGCTTATTTCTTTCAATCCTACCCAGAGAATATAGTTCAGCTACTACTATCATTTCATTCGCTGAAGGAAGGTACTGCAATGACTACCTACTAGACCCTAGAGATCTTCTATAAGCACCAGCATCAATGGAACTTTGCCTTCTCTGAGAAGCAGCACGTTCCTATAACTCTGTATTTGTCCAAAAGAGAACTGTAGCATGAAACCAAGGTCAGAGAAGAAACAGTCCCTGTTCTGAATGATTTTCTGAATTTTCTGAATTTCTGAATGAAGAATTGTCAGGTCATAGTGCAATGTGGCACTAACTTCCTTTACTACATCCTGAGATGCTACACAAGATATAATTCATTCATACATACAATCATTCAGCAAGCATTAATTTAGTGCCTACTAAGTTCTAGGGCACTGTGCTACTTGCTGATTATAAAAGCCAAAAAACATCCTTTCTCTACATGCAAGGAGAATATAATTCATCAGGGAAGACAATATGCAAATATTTAATTATATAAAGACTAAGTAAATGGAGAATGAATACAAAACAAATACTAGGAAGGAACAGAAGGAAGAAACCAATATTTGAGAAGATTAGGAAAGACTTGTGCTTAGCTTGAATCCCAAAAATTCACAACTGAATTTTTGCATTCTCCTTCTGAGTGTTTTTTTTCCCTCAACCTTGTATCTCAGTACAACAAATTCTAACCTCTAACCTTTGTGAATAGTTGATACAACATGAAGACATTTCTATCGGTGTCCTCATTCTTATTTAAAGTTCATATTCCCTACTTGAATCATGCCTGTGTTCTCCTCTTGGGCTTGTTGTGTTGGAATGCTCTGAAATTCACCCTGGGCACTTACAACTGTCCTGTAACTTAACAGCATGCCCTGTGTGGCTATTATCTTAAGTTTGCTAATTTAACCATCCCACCTGCTGAGCTGCACAAGTTGAACTCCCAGCTGGCCTATTCCATTCTACTCACTGTTTATGATTCAACACTGATGATTAGACAGATCTCCTGGTTGGATGGTATGACTTTTTCTGAAGTGGAAAGTAAGTGCAAAAAGCTGCAAAAATTGGACTGGAGATTTAGAATAAATGGCAAAAAAAATGTCTCCTGTTACATTTATAAACACAAATCCACTATTTGCACATATTAGAGGAGGGAACTTTCTTTGTACTGATGTGTTTTCATTTTTTGTGATGTGGTTATGAGTAGGATTAGATTATCTTAGTGGAAAATAATATCAGGAAAGTAACAAAATCTGACATCTTGGTTTTAATCAATTGTGCTCTTAAAATGAAGCATTAAAGTATTCTTTTAATATCTTTAATTCAAATACTAAACTTGAGCATAGGAATGTGATTTAATTTTAAACAAAAGTGTAAGGAAAAAATAAGCTGTAGCTTCATGGATCCCTTTTAAAACTAAGCTCTTATTAGGATAAATCAGTAATGAACCAATGAATTTCTTTCCCCATTAAACACCGGTTTTAAGGACAGAACATCAAATCACTAATATTGTGAAGTTGTGGCATAAAAATTTACATCAACTATAGCACCAAAACAAGCAAAAGTAACAGAACATTTTAGAGAATAATGTAGCAAGTAATTTTATCAGCTATTGCCAGAATATGCTGTTACTCGCAAAACAGGTGACTGTAAACTTCAGTGGGATATAGAAAATTTAGAAAACACTAAATCCAAAGGTTTTAGAGCTCTTATGAATCTATTCAAAGATGAGTAGTCATACAAAGTATTAACAAAAAAGAAAAATAATAATGTCTCATTATGTCTGAAAAATGTCTCATGTAACTTTTATCTTTCAATTCTGTCCTATTTTTTTACCCATTTGAGATCTAAAAGCTAAAAAAAAGTTATAAAGCAACAAGGCTTCATTTTCATAATAAAGAACATTTCTAACCATAGCTATTCTTCTAAAAAGTGACATTATTTGGAACTATACTAAATGATACTCCTTAGAAATAATTATCATATATTTTATCTCTATACTGGCTGCTTTCTTATAGGTATTAAGAAACACAGTGAAAAGTTGGGCTTACAATTTCAAGATACAGAGTCATGAGAGTTGATCAGAATAATACATGAACGTCTATACTGGTTGATATTTAAATACATCACTATACAACCTTCAACTTCTGTACTTTGACATTCTTATATCCATAGCTCTGAGTTTACAATCCTTGATGTTTTTACCTTCACCTCTTAGAATACTTGTTTCAAAGACTGGTTTAAGTGGCCTCTCATATATTGAAACTATGCTGATGTCAGTGTACTACCCAAAGGTAGATGAGGTGTTCTCATCTACCTGAAATTATGTGTTTTGTTGTCTCTATGCTTTTGATGATACTGAAGTAGAACATCAATCTTCTTAAGGGCAAGAACTGTTGGATTTATTGTTTTTATATCTATCCTATTATGGGTCGTTCATCAATATGAACTGACTGAAAAAAATTATTAAGTAAGGCAGGGTGAGTTTAAAAATTAACTGCAACCATTGTTGGGTTTGTACCCCAAAGAGATCATAAATAAACAGACTTGTACGAAAATATTTATAGCTGCGCTTTTTGTGGTGGCAAAAAACTGGAAAAGGAGGGTTTGCCCTTCAATTAGGGAATGGCTGAACAAATTGTGGTATATGCTGGTGATGGAATACTATTGTGCTAAAAGGAATAATAAACTGGAGGAGTTCCAGGTGAACTGGAAAGACCTCCGGGAACTGATGCAGAGTGAAAGGAGCAGACCCAGAAGAACACTGTACATAGAGACTGATATACTATGGTAAAATCAAATGTAATGGACTTCTGTACCAGCAGCAATGCAATGACACAGGACAATTCTGAGGGATTTATGGTAAAGAACGCTACCCACATTCAGAGGAAGGACTACAGGAGAGGCAACATATAAGAAAAACAACTGCTTGAACGCATGGGTCAGGGTGGACATGATTGGGGATGTAGACTGGAAACTACCACACCAATGCAACTATCAACAATTTGGAAATAGGTCTTGATCAAGGACACATGACAAAACCAGTGGAAATGTGCATCGGCCACGGGTGGGAGGATTGCAGGAGGTGAAGGGGAAAGTAGGAGCATGAATCATGTAACCATGTTAAAAACGAAAAATTAAAAAAAAATTAAAAAAATTAACTACAGGTGTTGGAAGAAAATGCTAGTGTTTCTACTTATTCCCTAAAAAATAAAGATTATAAATATTAAATATATGAATGGACACAAGTGACTCTAGCCCAGAGGTCCCATTGTCAGTATAAATAACATCTATATAGGGCTCTAGAATTTACCTGGTTCTCAAAAAAAAAACAACCCAAGAAGATAAGTATTATTACCCATATTTTACAGGCAAGAACACTGAAGATGAGAGGTGAATTAGCAAAGTCTAAAGCTGGGTCATGACTGAGGCAAGAATTGAACTCAGTTATTCCTGAATTGCAGATTAGTGTTCTATGTAAAATGTTTAATAATGATGCTTTCCCTTGATCATTTCAGTGTTTCATGATGTAGTACAGTTTATTTGTTCCTAGTTAAATTACTTTGTAGATAATATTGTCTAATTTACATTAATCTTAAAAATGTACAAATTGTTTTAAATGATTCCTACTAAGAAACCACAGTTAGATAATTCTAAAATGCAAGAAAAAGAAAATTCCAGAGCTAACGTTTACTCCAATTCTGATATAAAATGATATAAATTCATCAACAATATTACAAGATAAAGATGTGGATTTTAATAAGATTTTTAAATGAAGTAATCAAGATGATTTTAAATATTGGTTTAATGGTCACTATTTTGCCCGAACTTGTTACCTGAGGGCAGGAGAAAGCCATCTTTATTATCAAGACATTGGAAAACTGAACTTCTGGATAAAATAATCTTAATTATAATAACATCCAGAATTCACAGGACACTTTAAGGTATTCAAAGTGGTTTTAAAATATTATCTAATTTTACTTCAATAACACTGTGAAGTAGGTGTGATTATTATCTCTCAATTAGCAGACAATCACAAAGAAAAGACAGTGGTTAAATCACTTGGCCAATCATATAGAGAGTAAATGTCTCAGGCAGGATTTGAAATCCAGTTTCCTCGATTTCCTGATACATTCTTCTATGAACTGTTCCATATAGCTGCTTCACTATTTTTTGCTTGTCAAAAAGTGCATCATTGATAAAAATTCTTATTTGTGCACAATTAAAAAGATGTTGAAGATGTAATTTTTCTAACATTTAAAAGTCAAGCAAATAAAGGGCTAAGATTTGATAAAGCAAAAGAAATTCTTCACTCTAGTATCTGAAGAAACCCCACCCCCATGGGGCCCTAAAGAGTTGGACTCAGATGAAACAACCCAAGAACAAAAATATTTCATTGATAAACTTTCTTAAATTTTTCAGTTATTTATCATTACAATGTTATTATTACTACAAAAATTATTCTCTTGGTAAACTGTATTTCACAGTACATTATGTAAGGCTTCCTATATTGCTCTTAAACATTCTCTTTCATTATATTGAAGAGAACATTCGTGTATCATTGCAATTTATATGATATGCCATTTATGACATGATGTACCACAAATTGTTTAGCTATTCCCCAATTCATGAGTACCTTCTTAATTACCAGTTCTTTGCTACTACAAAAAAGAACTGTTATAAATATTTTATATGTGGATCTTGTGCCTCTCTTTTGTTGATATCTTTGGGGTACATAAGAGATTATTGATATCACTGTGTTTAAAAGGTACTTTTGGGGAATAGTTCCTTATCACTTTTCAGAATGGTTGGACCAATTTAAAGGACATCAATTACACATTATTGAGTCTTTATGATTATGGCCTCTCTAATATTTCTCATATTGTTCTTATTTCATATTGTCAATCTGATGGGTGTAAGATGGAACCTCAGAGTCTCTGGAATTTGTATTTCTCTAATTATTAGTAATTTCAAACATGTTTTTATCTGTCTATAGGAAGTTTGGGTTTCTTTTAAAACTATCTATTAATTTCATTTTATTATTTACTAAGAGAGGGATGGATGGTTCTTATTCTTTAAAAGAAAAGTTAAATCAGTTCCTTATATATCTTGGACCAATTTTTTTTAAACCCTTACTTTCCATTTTTGAATACTAAGAAGTGGTTACAAGACAGAAAAAGGGTAAGGTCTAGATAATTGGGGTTAAGTGATTTGCCCAGGGTCCTACAGCTAGGATCTATGTGAGGTCACAGTTGAACCCTGGAAATCCCATCTCAAAGCCTGGCTCTCAATTCACTGAGCCATCTAGATAATCCTACTTATCTCTAAATAGCCAAATTTAATTTCCTTTTCTCAATTTTCATCCTTCTAGCCCTCAACAAATTCTTTTACATTTTCAATTAGCATCTTCTAGATACTCACTTCTAGATACCATTTGCATCATTCTAGATACTCTAGATGATACTCATACATCATTCTAGATATTCATCTAGATACTATGTTCTCATGATACTGTTCTCTGTTGATTATACTACTAACTACTTCTCTTCAAGACTGTATTTCACTAGAGAGTCTTCTAGGTCCAACTGTTATGTTGATCTTAAAATAGATATTTGGGAAGCTGAAGTGTTGGCCAGAAACCGGAAACCTGCAGGACTTACTCTGCCATTTTCCATGTTACACCAACCCACTATGAGTCTTTTCCAATCGCCTGTTAAGGATCTTCTTCTCTGTATATATTACTGTGCTTGGTAGTCTCATAAGCTCCCATTGGCTAAATTATCATCTTTATGTAAACATTTATAAACATACTTATATAAGCAGATGTGTGTGTATGTCTATACATGTAGGCACATAGAGAGCTACATTTTTTCTTGAGCTCTAATCTCATACTGACATTTTCTTTTAGATATCTCAGTGTCTCCAAAGCAACTCAAACTATACAAAACAAAAATAGAACTTATTTGCTTTACCTCGAAAAACCTACTTCTTCTGAATTTCCTATTATTTCCCAGGATTACATCATTCAGTTACTGACTCTGGCAACTTCATTGTCATCTTTGTCTATTTATTTGAACTGATCAAATATAAATAGTCTATTTGTCTGTTAACAAGTTTTTGTTTGTTTTTTCCTACCTTCACAATATCAATTCTAACACCACATTAAGCATTCTGTTATAAGCTTTCATTACCTGATAGCTGTAGTACTGCAACAATCTTCTAGTTGGTCTCCCTATCTCAACTCCCCCAACTAATTTATCCTCAAATTATCTGCAAAAAGAATTTTCTCAAAAAAAAATTACTGTTTCACTGTTTAAGATCTTCAAAACTGGTTCCAGCACTCTATACTTCATTTCATGTATTCTACAAAACAACAACACTTACAACCTTGCTTATTCCTCAAATATGACATTCCATTTCCTCATTACCTTTTCGGTGGTTATTTGCCATACTTGAAGTGCTGTCCACTTGGAGTCTTGGATTCTATCAAGGCAGTTCAAATCCTGCCTCCCACAGATTTTTCTAATGCCTTACTACCTACTGCCCTCACTCTAAGACTAACTTTCATGTACTCTATATGAACCTCTTACATATATAGCTGTTTGCATGATGTCTACCCTACTAGAATGAGAGGTCATTGATGATATGACCTCTGTTTTTGTGATTCATTGTATCCTGATTAGCAAAGTTCTTAGACCATTTTATGTGCTTAAAGACTGTTCACTGACATGTTTTTAATTTGTTATTAACATGCAGATCCTGAGGATGAAGACTTTAAATGTTTGTCATAATTGGGAGTAAAACCGGATAAAATTGGGAACTCAGATCTGAATCCATAAATATATGATTTCATGTAGAGAATATGTGTGTGTAAGTTCCAGCAAAATGTAAACTCCCCATAGACAAGAGGTGTCCTTCTTCTACGTTTGTAAACCCAATGTCTAACATAGTCTGAATTTATTCTATAACCTATTCTATGGTACTTAAAGGCCTGCTAGTTGACTAAATCAGAGATAGTATGTCATTCCTTTTTCTTTCACGTCAGTTGGTTCTAGATTTTGGCAATGAGAAATTAATTGTGTACCTTAGTCAATCACAGTTTTGTTTCTACCCAACCAGAAACAAAATTTCATACAAATAATTTTGTATCCAATAATTAAAAATACAATAATGAGTGGGAGATGGCAACTTAGACATCTTACCCATGATGATTTATTCTTTTTCTCTTCAACCTAGCATGAATTTTCTATTAATTAGTCATGCTTCAGATATATATATTGTTTTATTGTTCCTCCTGTTCTCAAAACCAACACCTTATTCATGACTCATTTTTACTAGGCATCTTAGATGAAAAGTTAGAAGAGTTTATAGTCAAACATATTAGTCCTTTCTTTTATGAAGATGTCCCCAAAACAGGGCATCATTACAATCAAATATTTAAACAACAAAACATATTCAGATATAATAGTTAAGATTTTGAGAATAACTAATAACTTTCAAAATTTGCATGTGGAATAATACAAAAACATTTTTTCCCTTTACCCTCATTTACAACATTTCTCCTTTAAAAAAGAAAGCTTTGAAGACTTCCTGAACACTAATTATAGTACTCCCATGATTGTTTCAGCTTGGGCATTTTCATGTGCTATGTACCTAAATTATGTCCCCAAGTACTGTCACGTCATGGAAACAAGTTTCAACCTGAGCACATCAGCACTGGGATTATAGAGCAAAAGTGTAAAAGCAATTTTAAAAAACCTTAAGGACCAAAAATTTTTTTACCTAATTTAACCATGTTGTTAATTTCAGTCAATGTCACACTTTCAAAAAGAGGAAGCCTAAAATATAATTTGTTCACCTTGATTCTTTTTGCACAATACAGAGTCAGACTAAGAAGTAATGTAGCACAAATGGAACTCACAGTGCACTAAAATACACTGGAGGAGCTTTTCCATTTTAAAAGGTTATGTAGCCCTTTAAGAGCATGAAAGGGTATCATTATCAAGGACTCTGTTAGTCCATAGGTTTCATTATCCTTTACAGAAAAATATATATTCCATATTCACTGGGATATGTATATGTTTGTTCTAAAATACAGACATCAGAGAAAGCCTTTTCTCTTGAGAATTTTAATGAGACTTTATTCTAGCCTATTGGATTTTGAAAAAGTTTATTGCCAACTTGTTAAAAGCACTGATGTGGGAGAATTACAAATTAATAATCTCAGGTTTACTCCTTCCACTCAAACATATCATTATTGGTTTTAACGTTTAAAATATTTAGTTCCATAAAAGCCTGTGTTTCTGATCTTTGGTAGATCACCTAATCTTGTCAGGATGTACTCAGATTCCTGAAGGAGTTTGTATATCAAATAATATAATCAGATCATTTCCAATTTCCTTGAAGGGTGGTATATTCTATCCTAAAACATCTTCAAGATCTGGCCTTTTTTCCCCCCTACTGTCAAGAGAAATGATTTGTATTCCAAAATGATTTATCATGTTTTCAGGAACCTTCAGATTAGGAATCACTAGATCCAGAGAAGATCTGGGACTTTTCAGGTTCCTAAACTGAAATCAGTTTTAGAGAGTGAAGAGAGAAAATAAGTTCCAATTTAAACAAACATCATTAAAAAGCTAATAAGTGGATAGTACTTTATTACAAGGTGCTGGGGGAGATTAAAGGCCTAAATAAGACATCATTCCTGTTCTGGAGGATCACATAATGTAAAAGACAAATAATAATAAAGAATGGCAAAGGATTTGGTGACTACTGGGTGGTATCTGAGAAAAGTATCAAAGAAAGTGATAGAAATTATTGAAGAAGGTTAGTTATGGATAGGTACACTTTCAACAGACAGAGATTGGGAGATAACAAAGATTTATGATTCTTTTAGTGATGGAAGAACACAAAACGTTTCTTTGTAATTGATGGAAACGGATTTCTGGGCTTAAAACATATTATACCCATAAGGATTCCCTCAGTGGTTATGTACATTACAGGCTACAGTACCCTATTAATTTGTCTCCACATATGCAGTATTTTTCTTTCTAATCTTCCCCTTCCCACCTATTCCTTCCCCTAGGGGAAATAGGGTACTTTAGGGCTATTTTTGAGGACCTACTAAAAGGTATTGAATAAATTCCTGTTGAACTGATGTTTATTTTCTCTTAAAAAATTCTCATAGCACTAATGTATTTGGTATCTCCCTGTATTTCCTACATTACTGTAAGCTATTAGACAATAACGACTGTATAGGACTTATTTGCAATGAGGTGAGAGAAAGGACACATGAAAGAGGCATTCTATGAATGCTAACTGAAGCACTTTTAATAACTAACTATGCTAGCACCACAAGAAATTTCTCTTCTAGGAGAGTAACTTGGAAGGGCTTGCCTTAAGGCAACTTTATAAATGACTTTGCTATATCCTAAAACAATTGTTTCCAAGCGTACAGAGTGCACTAATTCAATTTTAGCTGGCAAAAGCAATTCATCTTTATCTGTCCTGTCTCTGAAACTGTAGGATCTGCTCATAGCCTCAGGTTCCCTAATACCTTGCCCTTATTTATACAAATATCTGTATTAAAAGAGAAACCTCAGTGATGTTTAACAACCTGTTGGAACAGTCCCATGCAGTGAAGGCCTTGATACTAAGAATTTTAACTTAGGCTATTGTTCTGGCTATAAAATGAATAAAAACTGTCTAAAATTGAAGATTCTTTCTTACAGTGATCGCTTAAGTCTTTCTGCATGCCTATTAATCAATCTATCCTCTTTATCCTTTAAAATCAGCAAAATAATAATAATAATAATAAGTAGACCAGATCAGAATCCCTTTTATCCTTTTTGAATGACAATTCACAAACTTGCTCTCTACTCTCCAGTTATCAAACCAGTACCAGGGGGCAGAGCAGTTCAGAACATGAGCTCAACAAGCAACACAAATTCATTCATTTTCACTTTTAAAATTCAAATTGAACAGCCTGCAGAGAAGCTGATAAGCTCTCTAGTAGAGTATAAAGTCTACACAGACCTTCAGATCTAGTACAGGTGGATTATGTGTAATGAAGTAAAAGGAATAAATATCATCTAGGGTGAACAAATCCATCACAACACTCACCCATGCAAGCCACACAAAGCACAAAACACAGTGAAAGTTATGCATATAAATATCTCTGAATGTATAAGTGTTACCTTCTCAGAATATGTCTTCCAGGTCCAAATACAATGTATTATTTCTTTAAAGTGATATTGGAAAGAATTTTGCGCACAGTGTAATTCTTATAAGTAAGTGAAGTTGAATCTTGAGGAGTTTGAATGCATTCATTTAAAGGAAAAAAGATGTCAAGGTTTCTGAAAGTTCAATAAAAATAAAGGCAAAGCAGGGGGGATTGTTTTTACTCCTAGAAATGGTATGTTCTCTAGCCATTCCACTATTAAAAATGTAGATAACTTTTCTGTTGATATAATCTTTTTTTTGACTACTGAAATATAAGGTTTAACATTTTAAGGGATAAAAAGCAAGTCCTTCATTGTATTTGAAAAATAACATAATTTGGATTTTTTTACAAATTTCTACATTCCAAGGAAAATGAAATCATCTTTTAACTTAACTAGTTTTAAAGAGAAACAATTAAATGAATTGGAGCTCGAGTGGAAAAAAAAAGCTTAAGACTATACAAAGATAAGGAATTGTTAATTAATAATGAAGATGGTTCAAACTTGTCACAAGATTTTGTAGATTCCTTTTTTCCCAGTGATCTCTCATTAAAGGAAAAAAAGCAAAATAATTCATATAACATTACCACCCATTGGAGAAGTATGGGAAATTCTGACAACTTAAAAAGAGAAAAAATTCTGAACAGGAAATGTAAAAATTCCATGAATCAAGATAGTTTAATACTTAGAATACACTTATAAAAGCTTCCTTTTTTCAGTATGTATACCTACTTTCAAATTACCATTCAAAAATTAACTTTTGAAATTTAAATAAAAATATTGAAAGAAATAAAATGGTACTATCAGGGATATTGATGGGGTTGTTTATTGGGGAAAATAGAGTGAGGTATTATTAGCAAGGATTTGAAACTTAAGGTTCAAGGAACTTAAAAAGATAACTATATTTCAATAAAATTGATGGGCTATGTAATTCTCAGTGATTATATATTTAAAAATACTTTTCTATCACTAAAAATGGATAATTTTGAATACACTAAACTAAAAAGATTTTGTACAAAACAAACGTGGCCAAGATTAGGAGTAAAGCAGAAAGTTGTGGGGTGAAGGATTTTAAAGTCTCTTAGATATAGAGGTCTCATATTTTTACATATAAATATGTATATGCACAAACACAATATATATAGAGCACGAGAGGACTTTACCAAATTTATGAGAATGAGAGCCATTGCCCCAGATGATAAATGGGCAATATGAACAGATTTTGAATGAAAAAATCAAAGCCATATATAGGGATATAAAAATATACTCTAAATCAGTGATTCCCAAAGTGGGCGCTGCAGCGATCCAGGGAAGCAGTGATGGCCACAGGTGCATATATCTTTCCTATTAATTGCTATTAAAATAAAAAAAACATTTCCAGGGGCTCTAAGTAATATTTTTTCTGGAAAGGGGGTGGTAGGCCAAAAAAGTTTGGGAACCACTGCTCTAAATCATTATTGAGTAGGCTTAAAAAAAAAACCCTTACCTTCCATCTTGGAATCAATACTATGTATTGATTGGTTCTAAGGCAGAAGAGAGGTAAGGGCTAGGCAACTGGGTTTAAGTAACTTGTCCAGGGTCTGTAAGGGGGAAAAAGGGGTTTTATGGGTTCAATATATTAAAGATGGTTGCCAGAGGATCAAACTATTATCAGTCCTCAATTAAGAATAATCTCAAATCAAAATTGACTTTTATGGAAATTTATTTACATGAGAAGAGAGAGAGGAAGTATGGAAATAAGAATCTATCCCACTGATTAGTCCAGGTAGATCTTAACCCTCAGCCTAGGGTTAAAGGGCCTGAGGCCCAGAGGTGATTGGAGCAAACTTTATTCACAGCCTCTATAAAAGGAAGTTTCTTAATAGAAGTTCAGGAAGATTCAGTCTTTAAACTCACCACATGGAACAATCTTGGTCACAAACCAGCAACGTTCCATCATGTCCCTTTCACCAAACCAGAAGCAGCCTCACTCACTCAACCTCCTCTTTTAAAGGGGTCGAGTATGCATCACTTCCAGTGCCTTCCCCTAGCCTGCATGTCCAATCACAATAGACACTTTCTCATTGAAAGCATAGGTGGCGGTGCTTTGATTTTGATTCATTACTCACTCTAGCACAGGTTGGTTAGGACCTCCCAGAATTGGAAGGTGCTCTCACCTTTGGTGATTAAATCTAAAGATGGGCAGTGTAGACTTAATCTAATTATCACAGGTCACACAGTTAGGAAGTGTCTGAGGCCAGATTTGAACTTAGGACCTCCTATCTCTGGGCCTGACTCTCAATTCACTGAGCAACCCAGCTGCCCCTGATGCAATCATTCTAAAGAGCAACCTGAAACTATATTCAAAGTGCTAAAAAATTGTGTGCAATAATATTGCTGAGTCGACTTCCCCAAGAGATCAGGGAAAAAGGACAAGAATCTATATATTTCCAAATATTAATAGCAGTCCTCTTTATGGTGGCAAAGAACAACTGTAAAATGAAGGCAATGTCCAAAATTTGAGAATGGCTGAACAAATTGTGGTATATGACCATGATGGAATATCTTTGTGCTGGAAGAAAAGATGAGTAGCATAATTTTTTAAAAGTCTGGGAAAGAACTTCATGGGCTAATGAAGGATGAAATGAGTAGAATCAAGAGAACATTCTATGCAGCTACAGATTTAATATCTGAAGAACATGTGCATGCTTACATCCAGAGTATGTACTGAAAACTAAAAACATTAAAGACATAATCTATATATTCAGATCTGTTTGATGGATGATTCTTTCTATAGTGTGTGAGATTCATATTGCAGAATGGAATTCTAGCTGCAGAGAGGGGTTCAAGCTACAGCTAAGAATTCCAGAGGGCCCCCCGAGAACTCTGAGAGAGGGAGCAGTTAAAGGCAGTTGGATCCTGGGTTTAGAGTAAGCAAGTGACTCTGCTTGCTGGGGTTTCCTCTCTTCACTCATCCAACAGCCCAATTGGAGAGCTTTCTCCCTCCCTTGAGTGGAGTAAATTGGAAGGGGCACAGCACATGGTTTCAGGGGGGGGGACAGGCATAGTACTTGGTCTAGAGTGGCCTGAGTGCAGGGTCTGGCACTTCATCTCTTAAAGGTTTGCCATAACTGGTATAGAGGATCAAGGTGGAAATTATAGAATAAGGCTATATATTTTAAGTAAAGGTTTTCTGATACAAAACTACTTGAGAGGGAATCAGGCATTCAAAATGCTTGATGGTATCCTAGGAAGAAAATGGAATACAATAAGATATTACACTAAAGAAACTCTGACCCTCCATATATAGATTGTTGCCAAAGCCTGTTGATTTCACCTTTGAAACATTTCTCAGATATGCTCCATTTTCTCTTCTGGCACTGCCACTATTCTGGTGCAAGCCATATCTACCTTACACTTGGGTTTTGACAATAGGGTCCTAGAGGGTCTGACTACCTCCAGTCCATCCCCATTCCAATCCTTCCTTCTTTCAACCACCAAAATGATTTTCCAAAAGTCCAACCCTGACAATGTTATTAAACTTACTCAATAAACACCTATCAAACAGAAAATTCTCTGCTTGGTGTTCAAAATCCTTCATAACCTATTCTTCACATTCATTTCTAGACTACTTAGATCTTTCAACCTACCGAGTACTAGCTTTCTTGCTGTGGTTCAAATAATATACTTCTTCTTTTAGCTCCCATTATTTATCCTGGCTATCCTTCATATCTGTATTATTCTCCTTCCTCATCTCCACCTTCTGGCTTCTGTAGTTTCCCTCAAATCCCACTGAAATCTCATCTTCTGAAGGAAGCAGTTCCTAACCCCTCTTAATTCTAGTGCTTTGGTCTTTTAATTATTTCTGATTTTTCATCTTTATAACTGTCTGTATATATTGGTTGTTGTCTCTTGTATTAGACCATGACCTACCTGAGGTAGAAACTATATTTTGTCTCTTTCTGTATCTCTACTGCTTAATCAGCACAGAGTAGGTGCTTAATAAATGCTTGGATAAATAAAAAATTGGATCAAGGAAGCCAGTCTGTGTCTATAGCTGTGATGGGCAAACTACAGTCTGCAGGCCAGATGTGGCCCCCTGAAATGTTCTATCCAGCCACAGGACATTATTCCTAATCTGATGAATACAATGAGTAAGATACAATACAATGAAATTTTGAAAGAGTTGCCTTAGAAAGAGACTGACAGATGAGCATTTCCTTTCCTTTGGCTCCCTCTTTAAAAAGTTTGCCCATCACTGGTCTATAGCATCTATTATTTACCAATCCTAAAAGATGTCTACATAAATAACTAAAATATCTATGACTAACCCATCTTCAAAGTTCAATTTCCCATTTCTAAATACCTATTTGATTTATAAATCTGAATATTCAACACTTTCAAAATGTATTCTCCTCTTTCCTTAAAAAAAACCCCTCCATTTTCCCATAATTGCTAAATTGACTGAACCCCCTTTCTTCCTTTGTTTCTTGGATATCATCACTTCCCTAGTTTTACAAGATCTGTCCATGCAACAGTTTTTGCATTTGCACATCCTTGCAATTTCCACAATCAAAGCTAAAATGGTCTAATTTGTCATTTATTTTGCCAAAATTATAATTACAATCATCTATGCACCAGAATTAAACTTTCCACTATTACACAAAAAAATCCTAACACACAGTAATCAATGGGATATTATTACCTGAAAACTTTCAGAGAAACCCTACTAAATGAAGTATAAATTATTCCATCCTACATTTAAAAAAACTCAACAATATGGCTTCAAACAATAATATTGGGTTTATCTAAGATGACTCTTTATAATCTAACACTGCAGTGAACCCAGATTGACTATTCATTAAACCTCAGCATTATTTTGCCAACTCTTAGCTCAGTTTTTGTTTATATCACACTCTAACCTCGACTTTTTACAACTTTTCATTTTTAAGGTTTACTTTTTCCATCATTATCATTCAGTCTAGACCCTCATTATTATAATTTATTAGATTTCTGAATTAGTTCCATATTTGGTTTATAGTTTTTCTCTCTATTTTAGTTCCAGAAGTCATCCTCAAAAGCAGTCAATGAATAGACCGCCTAAGTAATAAACACCTGATTAAGTTCCAATCGTATACTGACTGGACCTTGGTAGGTTAGTAGGTGATTAATAATTGCTTATTGTAAGGGAGATACAAGTACCAAGCCAAGCCTGAGGCAGCCTTTCAGAATTTTCTCATGTTCTCACTTATAAACCTTTCCTTCCTTACTTATCAAACAAAATAAAAAATCTGTTCTTAACCTAATATTATTGACCATTGGCCTGAGGAAATCTCATTTCTATTGGATAGCAACAGGACTCTGACCCTCAATTTTGCCTATTTAAAATTCTGAAACAAAAGTGTGGGACATCACATATGATTGCAAATAAGGTCACTGTATTATTTTGTTTTACTTAACTGTTGTACTTCATTAAAAGGGAATTCTCAAGAAGTAAACATAATCTTTAAATATTTATAATGTATAATAAAAACACATCAACAGAAATTACAAAAATAAAAAGTAAACCACAAAGAATTCCATCAAATAGAATTCTCTTCTAACTTTGTAATTTCTGTTGAAGCCACCATGTTCTTTCTAGTGAACTATGTTCATAATCTGAAGAGTAATTCTTGATACCTGATGCTCTTTAACCCCATACACTGTCATTTGCCAAATATGGTTGATTCTTTCTTGATGACATCTTTTCATTCCTTCTTTTTTCTCCACAAGCACCACCCTACCTTAGTCCCTGCCCACACAAATTTTGCTTTCACATCACTCAAATCGCCACTAAGCACTAGTCATTTATAATTATGCCTGACACTTCATAATATTATTTAAGAGTTTTCTCAGCAAAGATACAGTAGTGATTTGCCATTTACTTCTCCAGCTCATTTTACAGACAAGGAAACGAAGGTAAACAATGTTAAATGACAAGGGCAGACTTACAGAGCCAGTAAGTATCGAAGGGCAGATCTGAAATCAGGAAAATGAGTCTTCTTTAGTCTAGTTTGGGCATTCTATCCACCATACCACTTAGCTGCCCTAAGCAAATTTAAATCCTCATCAAATCTCACATGAATTTATATAATTGTCTCTTAATTTCTCCCCAGTCCTATCCATCCTCAACAAAGTTGCTAGACTGATATTACTAAATCCAAGTACTGACCAGGTCAGTCCACGATAAATTCCAGTGGCCAAGGGTGTTCACTCCAATATATGAATACTTAAGCATGGCTTATCAAAAGGGATGTGGTCATCTTGATTAGTACAATCATTTGGTTAAAATAATCAGACATTATTGTAAGCAATATCTGCTTACTATAACTACTGCTTCTTCCTGTCTGTCTCTGTCTCTGACCCCTTGTTCATGTTTTTTTCCCTCTCTCTCTTTATACTTATATATTTTTAAATACAGTTGGGATGATGATCTCTAAGAGATGTCACAGAGAATATTCTTGCTCTTTAGCTGAGTTGGATTACATGACCTCTGACATTCCTTTCAGCTATAAACTTACATGATGATTTCTAGACTAGATCAAAACATCTATGTTATCAAATCTGTATCCCCAAAGTTGTAACAAAGTTTCTATGTATTAGTTTCCTAATTTCTAAAATGAAACATAAAATAGCATCTTGTTATGAAAAGTGAATACAAAAAGTACCAAGAACAATGTTAGCATTTTATAAATGTAACCTATTATCATAATCATATAGTACCTCATAACAAACAAGAAACCATTGGATTGCAAGGAAGAAGAAAATACAAAGGAAGGCAGGAATTTGAGCATTCACATAAAGCCTTCATAACAAGGACTATAATCATTAAGAGGTACTTATTTATATGCATTATAAAATAAGAAATATTAATTTTGTTTAGTCATTTTATGTAATTTTAAAAATTGGTCAATTTGTTACAATTTCTTTTGCATGAAAAGGCATATATTGGAATTCTGAGAAAGGAGTAAAAGCTTAGAAGAAGAAAAAACTGGAAAATAGAAAACATATGAAAGCACTGTAATGAAGGAAAAGAAAGGAGTGCAAAGTAAAAGACTTTAAAGGTTAAAGAAAAGGTGAGCAGGAAGAAAAAAAAATCAAATGAAATAAGTCTTGTAGGACTATTATATCTTAATATTGCTATTTAAAATTTATCCTTAGCAAAACCAAGGACTTATTACAAATTTATCAGCGTTCTTCTATCACATAACCATAAAACTAATAAACACATAGAGAAAGGAAGAAAGAAAAATGCAAATAAAAAAGAGAGAAGGAAATTAAGGAGAGAGAAGTTTTAAAAAGTTTGTATTTTTCTAAACAGGGCATTTCAGATTCACAGACTTTGATTCAAGAACCCCTTTATGAACATTAAGATCTAGACCATTTTTAATATAATTACTCTCCTTAGCCAAAACAGTGGTCAAAATTCCTGCTGTACATACATTGAGCAAGTAAAATAGAATCACATAATGTTAAGAACATGAATGTCACCAAGAGCAAATATCTCAGTTTATAGAAGAAACTGGAACTCAGAGAGGCTAAATGACCAGACCAATGGTACCCAGCTGAGTTGGGAAGAGTACCGCATTGTTACATCTAGTGAGTGACAGAAGTGGATATAATTTTTATAATAACAACATTTTTGAATATGAAACTTTCCTTAAATAGAATAAGCAGATTTTCAAATTGTTATTTATGTTAGATTATCATGTTCATCATATCTCACTGGATCAATATATGCAATAAAAATTGATGTGCTATTTTATGTAATTAATTGTTGTTAATTCTAAATTTTATTTCATGGGACAATTTACGCTTATATATAGTTAATTCATTTATAATGTTTATAAATTCTAAAAAATTAGAAGCTTATAATGCCATTATAATGCTTACAATGCCATTAACTGCTGAGAAGCAATAACAAGTAAAATATTTTAATATTGTTCTATGTAGCAGGGTAGGTTATTTGCCAATTTTATATGTTGTTTTCAAAATCCATAAGAATCATAAAAATGACCAAAAAGGCAAATTTTTCAACAAATGAATAGCCAGGAAAAGAGCCTCTGGGGGGCTGAAATGGGGGACATTTCTTATGCTATTCTAATTGTCATTTATTTCTAAGTTTGCTCTTTGGTTATCTTTTGAGGTATAGTGTATTTTTCCCAATATAAAGAGATTATTGCATCCATTTTAAACTGAGTAGTTAGATAATTAGTAAATCTATCATGCATAACTAGAAAAATAACTTCAGAAAATATATTTAAAAAACAAAACTTAAACACAGAACATTTAAGTAATTATGAATTATATTTATGAACAATGTTCAGAACTGCCAATATATTTGTTAGTACTGGAAAGCCATTCAAAAAGAATATTTAGTTGAGAAGCAAAGAACTTTATTACATTTTTATAGTTCTTAAAGACAAATTCACTTCAGATATAACTACATCTTTAGGAATAACAATTGGAATAGAGATCAAAGGCTCATCTCCTCCTAACATAGGCCTTAACATAGACAATGCTTAAGGTGGGTCATTAAAGATTTAAAAATGAAAGCAGCTCCATTTCTCAAAATATACTTTACTATTTTTATATGTGGATAGCAAGGGAAGATCTTTATCTACTGGGCATGAAATTGCCAAATGAGTTATTGAAATGGCAATGGGAAGAAACCAAAGGGCGTTATTTAATTTGTAATTATTCATCAACTGAAGTACTCTGTTGGTACTAGTCTTTAGCAAGGTTACATTTGCATTATACATTTGTTTAATGTGCCAACTAATCCAAATGGTAAAATTTAGCTTGTTGGAGCAAGAGAGGGCTACATATTGAGGAAATTATTTTTTAAATTGTTACAAAGCTTAAAATTTTTCTTAAAAGTACTGTTAAGAATTAAGAAATCCAGGTTGGTATACCAGGTAAGGTAAAGTATTAGGATTGATTTAACTTGGGAAGAACCTTATGTTATCTGAAACAAATATATTTTCATAATTTCATGTGAGGTTAGAGCATGTGAGAAAAGCAGCTGGTTCTGTAAAGACTGTGTAATTACTTTACAGAAAAGATCCAAGACAATATTTGAAAAGATCAGAAATGGTCACCTGTATTTGTGATTTCTTTCTTTTTTTTTTTTAAACCCTTACTTTCAGTCTCGGAACCAATACTGTGTATTGGTCCCAAGGCAGAAGAGTGGTAAGGGCTAGGCAATTGGGATTAAGTGACTTGCCCAGGGTCACACATCTAGGAAGTGTCTGAGGCCAAATTTGAACCCGGGACCACCCATCTCTCAGCCTGCCTCTCAATCCACTAGGCTACCTAGCTGCCCCCTGTATTTGTGATTTCAAGGGAAGGAATTTCACTAAAGTTATCTAGACTTTTTTTAAATAATGCATTTCAAACATAGGAAAGGCTAAAGTAGATCAAATTTAATTATAATCAAATATTCAATCAAATAATTAAATATAATCAAATAAATGATATTAAGGATCATTACCACCAATGAAAGAATAAAACAAGTAATAGCATTATCAATCATCAAATTTTAAATTTAAACATTAGTTTGTTTTACTGGTGTTTGTGGCACAACAAAAACATGTGAATAGCTATTGTTGCATATATAAACTTCATGCCGAAACATTTAAGATGTAGATTTAATTCATTAATTTAATTTTTTTCCTTTAACAAAAATAACAAAGGAACAAAAATAATCATAGAAACTATATTATGTCTCTGCAATTAACTAGTTAAGTCATGTTGGAAAAGTTAATCAAACTTTCTGGGACATAACTTTTTCATATGTAAATATAAAATTGGGCCAGATTATTAAAGAAACTTGGAAAGACAGACAGATGTAAAGATTAAAATGATTTCTTGCTCAACATATTTTGTTTTATGTTATCTCCCCCAGTAGGTAATGAGCTTGATGAAAGTAGAAACTTTACTTTGACTCTTTTTCTATTTCCAGTGCTTGGTTGTACTTAATAACAGTTGAATCAAATCCTGAATTAAGAAAAGAACTGAGAAGTCTCTATTCCATCAGTAAGATACAGTTTATATAAATGTACTTCTACCAGAAGGATTGAATGATGACAGCAGTAAATAATTATGATACCATAGAATTCACTTGTGAATCTATCTGGTCCTGTGGATTTTTTTTTAGGAAGTTCCTTGATGGCTTGTTCAACTTCTTTTTCTGAGATGGAATATAATTATGAAATCTTACACTTAGAGATCACTTGATTTTTTGTAAAAGATCCTAACATTGATAATTTAATGAATGCAGATGAAAGAAACCTTATAATCTTTCAAACTGGGTTCTTAAGAACTAAAAAAAAAAATTTTTTTTAAGTCCTACACAATATAGGCACAGTGTCATTCTAAGTACGTAAGATATCACTTCACATCCTTAACTCCTGAGATTCAGCCAAATTGGCTTTCTTGGTGTTCTTCTTATAGAACCTTTCATCTCCTGTCTCCATTTACATTTACAGAATAGATTCATTTCTTACAATCAACTCATAAAGTATCTCGTTTTCTATTAAGATGAAATACAAGCACCATCTTTTGTATGAAGTCTTCCTTTTTCCTGATTCCTCAAAATTCTAGTGCCTCAAGTCCAAACTACTTTATAGTTTTTTAATTGCATTACATATATCTATATTTTATTTTGATGTTGTATAAACTTACCTACATGCTTCTTGTTTTCCCAATCCATTAGAATGCAAGTTCATTTAATTAAAGATTATTTCCTTCTTTTTAATTATAAGCTCAGTGTTTATTTAAGCACCTATAACAGAGTAGTTCCTTGATCAATTTGTTGACTGGATGATCTTCTGATTTTGTCCTAATAAAAATCCCATGAGGTAATAAGCAGGCTAGGCCATGTGAATTATTACAGGTCTTAATTTAAAAATTCTAACTCTGTCAATGTTGAATTAACTGGTAAATGAATTGTATTGACAGATGGCTGAAGAAAGACTTGAACTCTTGTTTATAATTCATAATCTACTACTCTTTCTATGAAAAGAGGTGGACAGCACAACTTACAAAGGAAAAATAAAAGCATTATGTGGAAATTAAGCATAATTTTTCTCACTCTTCCTTATTATCAATAAGGTATAGTAGAATGTTGTGTAAGAGGTTTCCTTATTCTAAAAATGTTTAAAGTAGTGACCATCAAAATACACTGTCATCATTGTCATTGTTGTTGTGTTAAGGAAAGGAAAGCATGTGATAAAGAAGGAAGTAGTTAATTTCACAGAATGGGACACTATAAGCTTGGGACAGTGAAAAAACTACAGAAGAATAGTTGGTTTAAAGACTAGAAATGTATACATTTTTTGTTGTACTTTTTGTATTAAATTTTTTATTTTAAAATTTTTTACATGATTCCATGATTCATGTTTTCTGTTATCCACATCCTTCACCACTCCTGGAGTTGACAAGCAATTGAACATGGTTTTATACATATTGTTTGTTTTTGTAAGAATAACCCTTAAAACCAACACGCCCCAAATCATATACTAAAAATAAATGACATATAATATGTTTTCTTGTGGATTACTACTCCCACAGTTCTATCTCTATATGTGGATAGAATTCTTTCTCCTAAGTCCCAAAGAATTGTCCTGGATCACTGCATTGCTATTAGTAGCAAAGTCAATTACTTTTGATCATCCCACAATCAATTGTCCTAAAGGATTCTCTATATAACAATCTCCTGATTTTGCTTATTTCGCTCTGCTTCAGATCATATAGGTCTTGTCAGTTCTTTCAGAAATCCATAAATTCACCATTCCTTGTTCCATCAACATCATATACCACAATTTTTTCAGCCATTTGACAGTTAAAGGGATATATGTGCCTATTCCAATTCTTTTTGCTACCACAAAAAGAACAACTATAAATATTTTTATACAAATAGATCCTTGCTCAGATTTTTCTTTATCTCTTTGGGATATAAACCTAGTAGTGGTATTTCTGGGTTAAAGGGCATGCATTATTTTAAGGGCCTTTGGGTGTGATTTCAAATTGCCCTCCAGAATTGTCCAATCAATTAACAACTCCAATAGCAATGCCTTAGTGTAGTACTGAATACATGAAAGAGACATTAAAGTTAAATCTTAGATGCAAAGATTAGCTTATAGCTTTCCAGTTCTCAAAAGGGACTAGCTAAAAATGGTTTAATTGCTTAAGTTTATACTTTATCTCACTCTGAAATTTTATTGGATATTTAACAAGACACTAAGCAAAGAGCAAGAAGGAATAAGGAGGTAAGAGAAAGTAAACATCAGTCAATCATACTTGATTAGAACATCATAATTTACTACTGAAATATATATTTTAATTAAGGGAATAGATTGTCTTCCATTTATCCCTGGGCAAACTTCAGCTCTAAAAATGAAGAGAAGAAAAGGTGTACTTTATGGAGTTTGAAGATAAACATCAAAGAAACAAAAAAAGAAGAAAAAAAAAAGAAAAGAGTTCATAAATAGTATGCATTTTGTTCTCTGATCTGCCCAGTCACATGGGCCAATTATCATGAAAATGTGTACCTTACTTATTTTAAAAATAGTTGAATAATTTGAAAATTATTGAATTGATTATTAATGTGCATATCATTGTTTGTCAGGGTGACATTATTCGAAGTTTTATTTTTTGGCACAATATATATTCATCCTCTCACCAGTTAGAAATCTGTCCATGTCTCTACCTGATCTTTTGCTATTTTGGTGCTGGTCTTTTATATCTTAAAACTGAACTAAGATGTTTGGAACACCATGTCTAATTGCCTTTAAATTAGGGACAGCTCTTTAAATAGCAACATTAAAATTATTTGTAAGTTGGATGAGATATCAAAAGGGATGGATCAAAGTAATGTAACACCAAGAACATGGAATCATGAAATATTGAAATATATGATGACATAAAATATAAGAAAAATGAAATATAAGATATGATGACAAGAGGAAAGGAGTGTATAATATTTACCTCTGGGAGTATAATATAAGACATCACAATGTTGAGCTAATTAATGGAAGGAAGCAAAGACCAACATGAAGACAATGGAATGAGGTTCAAGAAAGAAAGAAAGAAAACAATATTTTCTTATGACTAACATGAAGAAAGGTTAAAAATTTTAAAGTGAAGATGAAGAAAAATTAAATAGCTAAACAAACTAAGGAAGAAGTAAAGAGTGAATGAGGCAAGTCAGTGCTGAGCAAAGACAACTCCAAAAGAATCAAATAGCTAGACCAGGTGAAAAGTGGAAGAAACACTGATGACAATGGCTTCTAAAAAGCAAGTAAGTACAAAGATATGGGTAGCATTTCAGCTTTTCAGAAGCATTTAACATGATGACATTTAATTAGATATAGCAAAAGAAATATCTTAGATTACAGGAAGCAAATATATTCATTGAAAAGAATAGAAAACTCACCTGAGCAAGTATTTATGAAATGTCTTTCTTCATTCCTAGCCCTAATACCTGTGCTAGGTCTGGTAATTTGATTCAGGCCTAAGTGTTTTGCCTTCAAAGAACATGCAGTCTAAGTGGCAAGGTAAGATTCACATACATCAAATTAGATGACAATGCAAACCAAGAAGTATTAAGGAATGCAAGGTACTGAAAAAGAACAGAGACATACGATAGGATTTCACTGTAAAAAAAAAACTGCAATGGGAAAAAACTGTGAGAGGCCAGCAATTTGTTGAATAATGAGGAAACAATACATGGGGCACGGAGAGACATGGATTAAGAAAAAGCTTCAATTTAGGGAATATGAAAAATGTCAATAAAAACTTTTTGGGGAAAGTAATTTAATTCATTTGATCAATGTTCTCTCTCTTTAGAATGTGGATTTTACTACTTGTAAAAGTCAATTAAGAGATTTGCTATCAAAGGGAATAAAATTTTTCCCACAATTTTATTTAAATTGCTTGGGTATAAAGCTAAAGGCAAGTTGAACAAGGGACGACCAATCAGACGAAATTTATGTTCATTTTTTCATTGCTGTTCTACAAGGTAAAATTCATCTTTCAACCTATGATGAATATCCATAAATTTATAATGGTCCCTTTCAAGAAGCAGTTAGTAATTTACAAACAGCTAAAGATAAAAGTACAACAATGCTGATATGAAAGACAATGCTTGTTTTTTAGACACTGTCTGCTAAAGAAAACATACCATGAAATTCAGCAACACCATGTTAATCATTCAACCAAAACTTTTCAATCTATGGACAATTATTCATTCAATATGTCCATGAATAAATAGAGCCTTTACCTCTGAAGTTTTAAAATAGCTTTGAGGGAATTGTTTCAGACAAATGACAAATGGAGAAGGGTTAGCACTGATTAAAAAGAGCTTCACTTCCCCCTACACAAAGCCCTGACCAACAGCACAATATATAATATAGTAGTGGCCATGGGTATGGCAGTGATGATGAACCTAAAATCAGTAAACATTTATTCCTTATTCTGGGATCTGGTATGTGAATAATAAGATCAAGGAAGATATAGTCAATGCTGAATAAATATAAAATCGGTTTATGATTGCTGGCTCAGATGAAAGGTTTCATTTATTCTGCATGAATTAATGACCTTCTTATATGAAGGACATGTATTACACCTGCAATTTAAGATCTCATCATATTATGAAAGTATGTCTGCCATCAACCAAATTTAGGTCAAAAAATAAAGATATGAAGTTCATATTGTATCAACTTTAGTTTTCTAAAGAAGACTGATCCTTTCTATATTACCATAATTACACATGCATATGTATATAGAATAAAATCCCATAATTTGACTACAAGAATGGATTTAATGATATGGATGTTAATATACCTTCTAAGGTTCATTCAGACACAAAGATATTGCTATCAACTATATTCTCCCTATTCTCATTAATATTCTCTTAGAAAAGGTCCTGATTATTATATTCTTGAATTATCACACTTAACTTTCTAATACAGTGTTCTACCCCTAAATGAGTGATTTATAATTCTGGTCCTAAAAATGGGGAATGGAGTAGAAAATAAGATCTCGGTGCCAGTCACTCTGTTGCTGTAAGTATTTGTAATCCACCAGCAAAGAGAGTTAGGGAGATGGTTCACATCCTTTCCTCACAGCTAATACTGAGTTTTTGTCCTTCCCTCAAAATGCAGTCAAAATGCTCTCTTCTACTATATTTATAATTTAATCAAATCTGTAGCAACATTACAAGTAAAATTTCATGACAACCCTCACACTTCTGAGATGTCCAGAGAACCTTTTTCTCTGTAGGGTTAGATAGAGTTTTATATCTAAATGGATAGTTACCCTTCCCTCTCAAGGTTAATTTCACTGAGAGTAAGGTTTAAATATTACCTCTTAAAGCTCTCTTTCTCTTCTTCTTATAATAGTATTTATGCCTTCCCCTTCCCTCTTTTGCGTAATAGAATATCCTATTTTTCTTATTCAAATTTCTCTTGATGTCCTCTACTATTCACCCCCTCTTTCCAACCCCCCCAATATCATCGTAGACCATTTAGTATTCCAACCTCTTCCTATGAATAATTCTTCTAATTACTATAATAGTGAATACTATAATAGTGAAGAGTTCAATACAGAGAATTATACATAACATTTCCCCACATAAGAATACAAATAATTAGATCTTATTGAAGCCCTTAAAGAGGCAAATTTTAAAAATAGGAGTTTTTTTACTTTCCCTTCAGTTTCTTATTTACCTTTTCATGTTTCTCTTTATTTTTGTGGTTGCATATTGAACTTTCCATTTAGTCGTGGTCTCTTTTGTGCAAAAACTTGGAATTCTTCTATCTTGTTGAATGCCCAAATGTTCCCCTGGAAGTATATAGTTAGTTTTGATGGGTAGGTGATCCTTGGTTGTAGACCCAGTTCTCTTGCCTTTCTGAATATCCTATTCCAAGCCTTGTGGTCTTTTAGTGTGGAGGCTGCCAGATCCTTTGTGATCCTGATTGGTGCTCCTTGATATCTGAATTGTTTCTTTCTGACTTCTTTTAAAATTTTTTCTTTTACTTGGAAGCTCTTGAATTTGGCTATTATATTCCTGGGGGTTGTCTTTTCAGGGTCTAGTATAGACAGTGATCTATGGATCCTTTCAATGTCTATATTGCCCTCTTGTTGTAGAACTTCAGGGCAGTTTTGCTGAATAATTTCTTTTAGTATGGAGTCAAAATTTCTATTAATTATTATTGATTCTCAAATTGTCTCTTTTAGATCTGTCAATTTCTCATTGAGATATTTCATGTGTCCTTCTATTTTATCAATCTTTTGACTTTGCTTTATTTGTTCTCGCTGTCTTGAGAGATCATTGGCTTCTACTTGCCCAATTCTTGTCTTTAAAGACTGGTTTTCTGCTATAAGCTTTTGATTTTCCTTTTCCATTTGGTCTGTCCTGTTTTCGGGCTGTTTGATTTTGGTCTCCAATTTGCTTATCAATTCTTTTTATTTGGGGGCATCTTTTGCCCAATTCTAGCCTTTAGAGACTGGTTTTCGGGTATAATCCTTTGGTTTTCCTTTTCAATCTGGTCATTTCTGGTCTTTGATTTACTTGCCTCACTTTCCAATTGCAAAATTCTGCCTTTTAAACTGTTATTTTCTTGCCAGATCTCTTCCATCTTTCTCATAATCTCAGAATTCAACTCTTAAAGACCATGTGACCCATTTTCATTTTTTGGGGGGAAGGTTTGGATATGGTTACTTGTTTGTTTTCCTCTGCTATTTGCTCTGTTGTCTGAATTTTTTCTTTGTAAAAGTTGTCGAGTGTTAAAAGTTTCTTCTTGGTCTTTCTCTGCTGGGGTTCCTGATTCTGTCTAGCCATTGTGAGCTGCATGCCCTCTCAGCTTTTTCCTCACATCCAGGGTCTGTCTGCGCTCTTTAGGCTCCTGAGGTCTCAGATCTAGTTGTTCTAAGGGTCAAGCCTCCTGGTGGTCCCCTTGCTTGTTCTTCTGCCTGAAGCTCCTTTAACAGGCACAGGGCAATGCTTCCATAGTCATGCACCGCTCTGCGCTGGTTCCCCACTCAAGGTCCATGCCTGCACTCAGGATCCTTGTCTGTGCCTGTGATGTGTGGCTGCTCCTGAGCTCAGGGTCTGTGTTCAAAGTCCATGTGTTCTTTAGAGTCTTGAGGTCTTAAGTCTTGCTGTTCTCAGGAGTAGGCCCTGGAGCTGCCAATGACTTAATGGGTGCCCCAAACTAGCTCTATCTCTTTTGTCCAGGCTTTGGTACTATAGGTGGTGTGGGGAGGAGGGGGTTGCTCAGCTCGCATTTTAGTGAGAGCTATTTCACCCCTTAATAGCGTAGAAGTTCCCTAATTAAATGTACCTTCAATGCTGCGCCCTATTGTGGGGTCCATTCGTTCCTCTGGAATTGTTTTTATGTCTTCTTGGAGAGTCCTATATGCGTGGGTTAGGAGAGGTCAAGCAGCTGCTTTTTACTCTGCTGCCATCTTAAGCCAGAACCTCTCTACCTTTTCAATATTCTTGAATGCTCATTAAACTTAGGCAGACAACATGCAAAAACTATATAAATATAAGAAGCATATAGGATAACTTGGAGTTAATCTGAAGAGGGAAGGGACTAGCATTAAGGGGGATCAGTAGAGGTTTCTCATAGAAACATAATTTTAGCTAAGACCTAAAGAAGTCAGGGAGTTAAGAGGCAAAGGAGTCAGGAGGTACAAAGTTCATCCAGTCATGCAGGATAGGAAGGGAAAATGAAGAGTTAGAAGATAGATTTTCTCCGTCTCTGTCTCTCTCTCTCTCTATTTCCCTTGCTACTGCCTATCTTAGAAATGATACTAAATATCAATTCCAAGGCAGAAGAGCAGTATGGGACAGGCATCTAGAGTTAAGAGACTTGCTCAGGGTCACATACCTAGGATGCATCTGGGGACAATTTGATTCCAGGATCTCCCATTCCTGTGCCTGATTCTCTTTCCCAATAAGCTACCTCTCTGTCCCAAGATGTACTATATGTAGGAAGCACAGAATGAAGCCATTGTAACTAAATCACAGAATTAGGGGCAAATAAAAGTATTTTTAAACTAGCAATTTAAGAAATTTTGAGAAATTTAAGAAAGGTTTAGAAGGGATTTAAAAACCAGAGAATTTTATATTTGATCTTTGAGGAAATTAGTCAATGGAGTTAATTAAACTTGGAGTAATGATTAGACCATTGCTTTACGAAGATTATTCTGATTGTTGAATGTAGGGCTGTAATTCCTCAAACTTTTTTGGCCTACCGTCCCCTTTCCAGAAAAAAATATTACTTAGCACCCCATGGAAATTATTTTTTTTAATTTTCTTAGCAATTAATAGGAAAGGTATATGTATTAATGTTTCTACCTTTTTCTTAAAATGTACCTATGGCCATCACTGCTCCCCTGGATCACTGCAGCACCCACCAGGGGGCGGTGGCACCCATTTTGGGAATCACTGATGTAGGGTTTGCTGGAGTAGGGAAAAACTTGAAGAGGAAAACCAACCAAAAAAGTATTCCAATAGTTGATGGATGCAAGGAAGAGATTATGTACCAATAGAGTGCAGTTTGAGAAGAGAAAAAGGGATATATACGAGAGATGTTTCAGAGATAAAATCAATCAGAATTGACAACCAAAAGGATATCTGGTGGGGAGAGATAGCAGTTGACGATGACACCTAGGTTGTTAGCCTGTGTGACTGGGAAAATAGTAATGCCATTGACAATAATTTAAGAATAAGTGAGCTTTTTTGGAGAAAGATAATGACTTCAATATTGGATATGTTAAATTAAAGATGTAAAGAAAATCCTAAATGGGGTTGCAAAGAGTCAGACATAACTAAAAAGACTCAAGAACAACAAAAGGAAGTAGAGTATGGGCTTACAGAGATTAGAAGAGAATTTAGTAATAAAGAGCAGGCAATAAAGCTGACCCAATGTACCTGGAAGACAGAATAGGCTGCGCAAAACCCATAAGGGAATCTGTAACTTTGAGACTCATTGTAAAAATAATATATTTGCAAAAAATAAACACAACTTGATTTTTTAATATTGGCCTTTTAAATCACATTAATTTATGAACTTAACTTACTTCCTTTCCTAACAAGATAGCAAGTTCTTTGACTTTTTTTGTATTGGTGCTGCCAAGTTAGTCTAAAACCTCATCTGGCACAGAATAGGGTCTGAAAAATATTTTTTAATTTGATGAAAATGTGAGGTGTAAAATGAAGGAATATGTAAAGCTGATGTGAAGTAAGTAAAGAAAAAGGTTGTTGATGTGCTTTAAATTTGATAAACATTTACTAAGCATCTACTCAGAATACAGACAAGTCAGATTTAGAAAGGGAATTAGAGGGGGTAGCTGGATTGCTCAGTGGATTGAGAGCCAGGCCTAGAGACAGGAGGTCCTAGGTTCAAATTTGGCCTCAGACACTTCCTATCTGTATGACCCTGGGCAAGTCATTTAATCCCCATTGCCTAGCCCTGTAACAAATAAAAAATTAATATAGAAGGATATATATAAAAGATATTAGGGTTAAAAAAATAAAACTATTAGAAAAAAAGAAAGGGAATTAGAACATGTAATATCAAAACAAGGCAGGAAAATAGAAAAGTAAGAAAATGCATGCATGGCTTGAAGTCATTGGCAATACTGCTCTTGATATTTGATAGCTTCAAGCTTCATGACAATCTTTTGGAAAGTTCAATATTTGGCACTTGAGATTCATTTGTATTGTGATCTACCTTAATTATCATATAATTTCATTTAGTTGTTTTGGATTTTTCAAAAGTTCTTGGATTTGTCACATAACTAATTTATAAGGAGAATAAATTATTTGTTTGACTTAGGTAGGTATAATCATTATAAAGTTGATCGGCATTTACTAGCAGCTTTCTAGCTTAGTCATAAGATAAAGTAAAACCCTAACTTTTACCAATATTTATGCATATAGGGGAAGAAAAGAAACACTACAAACAATTGGATAAATAAAACAAAGAGAATTTAACCAAATATTGTATGATTTGGGAAGAAATTTATTAAATTTGTAGGCAGAGGACATGCTTTTAAATATAGTTATTTCCACTTTAAATCTGTATGACCATGAGCAAGTTACTTAAACTCTCAAATTCCAACATTTCTTAAATAAGAAGAGTGAAATAAATAATTTCCAATATTTCTTTTGTCTCTAGAATCATGATTTTAAAATTTTGTTAAGCTGAAAAGAGTATAAGATGAAGAAATGCCCAGATGGCAATAAACAGGAGGATTTGTGGAGAAGAGATAATTGTCAAATTTGGATGAAATGTACTGAAAGAGAGCATTGAGATATATACCTGGAAAGGTATGCTAAAACCTTTTTGTGGAGAACCCTAAATGTTATGTTCTATAGATCTTGAAAAGTGATAGGACAGGGGCAAATTTTGGGGGAAATAATTATTTTTATTTTATACATATTTAGTTTGAGGTGTTAGCATAATAATCAGGTGAAGAAATTCAACAGGCCTTTGGAGACATGGGAGTGGAAAATGAAGAAGGGTTATTAATGAAACATATAACTGTGCCTTTAATAATCTCTACTTTTTAGCAATTAAATTTCCAAATTTGCATTAGAAGTTTTCTTATCAAATATACAATGGATGCTTCTCAATTCATTCTTCTCTCAATTAGATTTTTTAAATATAGAAACATATATTTTTCCATGTTGATTCTATAAGAATCAAAAACACTTGGTTATTTTTAACTCTTCACATAATGATTTTAACATTTCTAATCAATTAACTTTAAAAAAATATACTAAAATTATCTAATGAATTTCTTTAAAACGAAAATCCATGGGAAAACATTCCAGTGCCCACAGAAACTGTTATAAATATAATTTTGCTGTTTGTTTTGATAATTTCTTACTGTGGCTAGTTTAACACATTGTACAAAAGGGCAGTAACTTATTGGTTATTGTCTACATTTGCATATCAAATTTTATCCTCATTCTAAAAACACTAAACGTACATAGTGTGGGAGGAGAACCTAGACCACCCAGGACAAAATGCCAATATCTAAACTCAGTGTATATTTTGTTTAATTTATGTGGAGTTTCAAAGAGTAAGACATACCTATTACAGATATTAAGAAAAACCACGAATACAAATTCTGATAGAAAGTTTCATTCAGAGCAATCAAATATAAAATAAAACATCAGGTATTTTTATTAGATGCCTGCAACCTTCTCAATTTCTTTTTTCCTGTTCTTGCTTTTTCTCAGATAACCCACTGAAAACATTGATTTCCCAGACATTTAACTTGTCTCTTTTAAATTTATCAGTCTTTCCATTTCTACAGTGACACTTTCATCTTCCAGAACCAGGTTTCTCAGCTCCCTACTACATGAAAATATAATTTCATTTAAAAAATTTTGTATTATTCTAATTTGTTGTACATTCATTAAACAAAAAAGTCAGTAAGATGCCAAACTTTATTTGGTTACTTTCCTGCAGATCTTTGTATTTGAATGCTAATTATACTGAGACTGAAAAGGGACACTGGAAGCTGATCCAATATCCTATTATTCTCTTTATATCTGAACACTGACACTAATGCTGAATTATCTTAAAACTGATCATACATTTTACTTCTTTACTTTTCCAAAATGTATGGTAAGAGGATAGGGGGGCATTCAGATTCTATTTTTAGTCTCTGGTGACAAGATTAACAGACAATAAAATGCTTCCTTTAAACAATTCATACAATTATTTAGGTTTTTTGTTTTTAAGAACAACAGTTTTTCTCAAAACGAGCCTTGTAAAGGTCAAAGGAAGCATAAAAAAAGGGAAAAGGTTATTTCAAACAATTTGAATATTACAGACCTTGAATATCTGTGTTTAACATGAGGATATAATTCTTTCCAATATTTTATTCATCATATTTTTAAAATCACAAATGAACTATATCAACCTGCACTACTATCTACCTTAATGCCTGTTCATGAGAAGGGAAAAAAAGAGTATCCTGAGATCTTATGTAAAGAAACATAGATTTTGGGAGTTCTTTCCAAGCAGGGGACTAAAGTTGAGGACCAGCATATCTCATTAAGAGGAGACTAGTCCCCATCTGATGAATGTTTTCAATCATGACAACTAAGTAAAACTGTCTACCAAAAGACAGATCAGGTTGTGATGGGACTCAGTGATAACACACCAGTGAAAACAGAGATTCTAGAGGTGTTGATTAATGCATGGACATAGGATAACAGGGCCATAAATTTAGTACTAGAAGCTCAGAGATGAGATACCAAAGGTTGATAAGATAGAATTTTTAAGCATATTGAGACAATATGTTACTAACTTACCTAGTAAATCTGTACCACATTTTCTTTTTCAAAATAGAGAAATTTTTGAATTGGTATTTTTCTGTTCTTACACTTTATAGAGTCTGCTATCTCTAGATAATGTTTCACTAGGGGAAATTGCTAGGCATGAAAGGTATGCTTACTTTAGAGTATGGAAAAAAAGAAAAATGTAAATGTATTTTTAAAAAACTTCTATTTCTTTACTAAATGACTTACAAAGCAAAAATGTCTGAAAAATAATAGAATAGAAAAAAAACTTCATGAATTTCCAAAAGTGCCAATTAATGCCCACTGTATTTAAAGAAGAAATGGAAATCAACATGAGAAGTAGCATATTGTTTTTAAAAATTCAATGGTGCTTACCAATTTTTATCCCTGGCAAAATTATGACCCTATTGTGAAGACATGAAGATAAATGTGGAATATCAATTATTTCCATGGTAACAGATGTTGATGTCAAGACAGAAAGTTATGAATTTATGGCAGAAATAGTATACCCATATTCAAACATTAATGTTGTCATTAGGCTCAAGTAAAGAAAGAGACCAGGCAGCATTTTTTTCTTTTGAGTTACCCTTTTCAAAAAATATATAACACAATATAACATTATTAATATCATATATGTTATATATGATTGGTTATATATGCACTAAATTATAATAAATATACTTATCAAAGAGAAACAAATTTTTCACATTAGCTATGTCCAAAAAACTATATTTCATTCTCTTTTTTCCCATCCTACCCACAACCCTCCTCAAGAAGACCAATAATATATATTTCCATTTGTTGTGTTGTAAAACAGGAGACATATTGCTTACAAAAGAGAAAAATTTATGGAGTAAATAAAATGAAGAATGGTGTGTTCGAACTGGCATTCAGATCCTATTTATTACTCTTATGGTAGTGGAAACCCTTTTTTTGTCATGAGTCCTTTAGAATGGTCCTGGATCAATGCCTTGTTGATAATAGTCACCATTCAAAATTATCATTGTTACTGTGTCCAATGTTCTCCTGGTTTTGCTTACTTCACTTTGTATCACTTCATATAAGTGTTTCTAGTTTTTTACCCTTATCATTTTGTTTATCACTTCTTATGGCACAACAGTATTCTATTACCATCATATACCACAATTTGTTCAGCCATTTCCTACTTGATAGATACCCTTCAGTTTCCAGTTCTTTTCCACCATGAAACGATCTGCTATCAATATTAAGAACATATTTTCTTTTCCCTTTTCCTATATCACCTTAGTAAATCAATTTAATAGTGGTATTACTGGGTGAAAAGTTTTAAATAGTTTTATAGCTCATTTGAAATAAAACTATGAAAATAACCAATCTACTTAAAATTAGGTTCTAAAATATTTACTTGTGCACAGTTATTGATTATTTGAAGTAAACATTTTTTTCTGTTACAAAAATGACAGAGCAGCTGGTGTCATATATAGAATATTTGATCTTGTTTAAGCTAAAACTGATTTTTGCCAAATGACACAGACTAAGGAAATTGAGTAATTGGAACCAAACAGATTCAAACCAAAATATAAGATATAAATCTGTCTGGGTGAACTATGATAACCATGTTTTGTTTAATTATACATGTAAATAATAGACTATTAAGAAAAAATAACTAAGTGTTGTGATTCAAGAATATAGTTAGACGTTAATGAATACATCTTATAGATTTTAGAAGAGTCAAAAAGGCTTGATAACAGAAGAAAGCTCTTCAAGTAGAAACATAATGAAATATAAAATATTCTAAAATAAATTTAAAAAATTAAACGACATCCATGATGAAATAGGAGAAGAAAGTCTTTCTAAAAATGCAGATTTGAATTTATTATGGAAATCTTAGGGCTCAATAGGGGCAATAACAGTTCATGTAATATTTACAAGGCCAAAGGGACAATAAGATTTCCTCAAAAGCAGTAATAGAAAACAGAAAGTGCAAGTTTTCAAGCCATTTAAAGGGGAAAATAGTTCGAATCAAATCACTTTTCTCATTGAAAAGTTTCAAATGCCATAACAGAGAAAAAGCTGCCAGCCTATATTATACTATATTGGATAGGCAAGGATCATCCAAGACATGGATGGAAAAACTCAGCACTGGCATGCTGTGTATGTGAGGATGAATTCTATAGTAACACCAACCCATGAAGGAAAGAGGAATGCAAAATATTCCTCAATCTCATATAACATCTTTCTAATTCTGCAAAAATGCGGGCAAGGTAATAGAAAAGGAGGTAGAGGGGACGAAAAATTAATTTACAAATTTTTAAGATTAAAAATTCATTTTACTTTGGCTACCAATATTTTAAACATTTTTACTATAAAATGTTTAAATATTTTAAATGCTAAAGAGTTTTGTCACAATTAGGGCAGTTAGATGGAACATAGACAAAAAGCAAGGCTGTGAGTTGAAAAGGATGGAATGATATAAAAATGTAAAATTAAAGAAGAAGATGAATGGAGAAATAGAATGGAGTAAATTACTGTGCATAAAAGAGTCAAGAAGAATGTTTGCAGCAGAGGGGAAGATGAAGGAAGAAGGGAGGAGAGCACCTTAACCTAATTCTCATCAGAACTGGCTCAATGAGGGAAGAACAGACATAATCAATGCGTACAGAAATTTTTCTTGCACTATAGGAAAATAGGAAGGGGATAAGAGAAGGGGATGGGGCTGATAGGAACAAGGGCAAATTGGGGGTGGTAGAGGTCAGAAACTAAACACAGGTAAAGAGCATAGAAAGTAATACCCGGTTATCATAATAGAACAAAACAATTTTATAAGTCTCTCTAATATAGGCCTCCTTTCTCAAATACATAGAGAAAAGTGTTGAATATATATAAGAATGCAAGTCATTCCCCATTTCTTAAATCATAAAAGGATATGAAAAGATAGTTCTCAAGCAAAGTAATCAAAGCTCTCTATGGTCATAAAAAAATGCTCTAAATCACTATCATTTAGAGAAATGAAAATTAAAATAACTGAGAAATCACCCTATAACTATTAGATTGGTTATTATGACAGAAAAAGTAAATGACAAAACTTATTTGGAATATGGGAAATCTGAAACACAAAAATGCATTGCTGGTGGAGTTTTGAACCAATTTAATTATTCACAAGAGCAATTTGGACCTATGCCCAAAGGGTTATAAAATAATATATACCCTCTAATCCAGCAATACCATTACTAGATTTCTATCCAAAAGAGATTTTAAAAAGAGGGGATGAGGGCCTATGTATGCAAAAATATTTAAAGGAGATCTTTTTAGAGGTGCAAAGATTTGCAAAGTGAGGGAATACCTATCAACTGGGGAATGGCTAAGTACGTTATAGTATATGATTGTAATAGAATATTATTGTGATGTAAGAAATGACAAGGAGGAAAAGCTCAGAAAAACCTGAAAAGAAATGAAATGAAGCATAAAGAAATAAGCAGAACTAGGAGAACATCGTACAATGACAGAAATACTTTACAATGAACAACTGTATAATAGCTATTATCAGCAATACCATGATCCTACCTAAATTATCCTAAAGAACTCATGATAAAAATATTACCTCCTTTGAAAAAGAACTATGTCTGATTTTTCTATTTGACTTTTTTTTTCACAAAAGGATTAATATAGAAAAATGTTTAACTTGATTACGCATGTAGAATCTATATGAAATTGCTTACCATCTCAAGGGGGAAAGAGGGTTTAAAAGGAGGAGGGAAGGAGAGAATTTGACCCTCAATATTCTTTGAAAAACTCTGAAATTGTTTTATATGTAGTTGGGGGGAAACAAGATAAAGATTAATATTAAAGAAAAAAGTACTTTCTTTAAATAAACATTTATTTTTCTCATTACGTATATTTGTATGTATATACATATATACATAAAATATCTCAAAATAATCACACAAATTGAGGATGCTCATTAAAGGAATGATTGTGATTGAATATTATTATGAGAAATGACAAGAGGTGGTTTTCAGGAAAATATGACAAGTCGTATATGAACAGATGCAAAGTGAAATGAGATGAAATGGCATCGATCATAGTGGCCAATAAAAGCAGTGTTGTATTGATTAACTATAGAAGACTTGGCTACTCTGATCAATACAGTGCTGAGCTAATTCCAAAGGACACATGACAGAAAAAAATGATATTCAATTTAATAGAGAAAACTGACAAACACATAAGTAGAAACTGAAGATTGATTTTTTAATTTTCTTTATTTTTTAGCTTTGTTGTTGTATGGCTATTATGGAAATGTTTTATATGATTTTGCATGCATAGTTTATATCATATTTCTTACCTTCTCAATAGTGGGAGAAAGGTAGTAGAACTGAGAGAATTTGAAACTCATGTTTTAAAAAAGGACAGCAAATATATATATATAAATTACAAAAATATTTCAAAATAATTTAATACCAATTTTTCCTGTGTAACACACACTTATATATAAAAATATAAACATGCATGTACACAGAACACTTTTTTTCAGGAGAATGTAAGGAAACGATGTTAAATGAACTTATCAGGTAGTCAACAAGTTTCTAGACCAGTGATGGGCAAACAGATGTGGCACCCTGAAATGTTCTATCTACTGCACAACATTATTCTGAATATGACGATTAAAAGTAGGATACAACACAATGACACTTGTAAAGAGTTGCCTTAGAAACAGACTGACAAATGAGCATTTCCTTTCCTTTGGCTCCTTCTTTAAAAAGTTTGCCCATCATTGTTCTAGAATAAAAAGGACGAATTTTAAAGCATAGTGAAACTAATTTAATTGTGTTATAAGAGGTTTATTAAATCCTTGTCATATTAAATCTAAGAAAAATCCACACCTTTATTCTGAATTAGACAAATCCATATGAAATTTTCATTAAAAATTTGCTTTAAAGGTCATAGAATACCAGCAAAAGTAGTGACTAGTGTATAACCATTAACATGAAAAGAATGATGGGGTATGAAAATTTGTTCCTTGAAATGGTTCGAGAAGAAAGTACAAAATTACAGTACCTTATACTTAATCCACACTTCTTAATTAATTGATCCAACAAATGTTCAGTTTAGAAAAGCCCCAAATGATTTAATTCATAAATGTATATATGTAAATAAATAATATTTATATATAATTATATAATAAATAAAATTTCTTAAGTCTTTGGAAAATTGAATTGGAAAAATTATTTACACAAAGGGAAAAACCTAGGTTATATATGAGGAAAAGCTTATTAATATTATGAATGGTTTGTACAAGAATTGATACTGCCATTCCTAAAGATTTTAAAGAGATTGACTATACAAGAGCACATAAATCAGTTTAAAAGAAGAGTCTGATCCAGGGCATGCTAATGCTTCTTCCAACTCTGTTACTTTAAGATTCATTACCAAGAAATTATTTTGTGTCCTATGTAAAGGACATTTAAATAATTTTTATTTGAGTACAAGGAATAACCTAGTAAGAGAAAGGATAATCTATTTTGGGTCATGGTCCAAAGATCAAGGATATTTCATATTCTGAAGCAATTTGTTAAACACATGAAATTTGTTCAGAAATAAGAAAAGATTGTTGCTATCATAATTAATAGTGTCACAATCTTTCACAAATATGAATAGAAAGAAAATTTGAATAATACATTAGTGTTCTAGTAGCCTTATGTGGATTGTCAGTGTGTGTTCCAATAGCTCATTATGATTTATCTTCATCAGCCATGGGCCAAAATTACCAGACTCCAATTACTTTGCTTCCTGTGTTCAAGTAAAAAAAAATATGTCAGGCCTACCACAGGAGATGGCTTATAACGCCTGAGGTAAAGAAAGTAATCTACTGTTCTCTGACATTCGCTGCCTGAAAGTCATTCACATTAACAACCATTCAAACTTGTTTAGTGCAAGCCAATTGCTTCTATTTCCCTCTTGTCAGTAACATTAGCTTCAATTCAAATTTAACTCTTATAAAATTAAAAAATAAAATAAAACCCAGTGAAGCTTGACAAGAGCATATATGAGTCCTGACAGAACATAATGCTCCTGAATTTATCAGCTTTAATATGCTAAACTTAAAATTTTAGTATTAAAAAAGGAAAACTTGGACCTTTAGCATTCAATAGTTATATTCATTTTCTTATTCCTTCTATGCCCCAATAAGGGTATGAGTGTAGGATGTTAGGAAAAAGATGACTATGTTAATCAAGTTTTAATAATAAAAACCATATACTTTAAAGAATGGCAATGGCATCAAGAGAAAAAAATAGTGCCCTTAATTTCAATAAAGATTGTATCATTATTTGTTATTATGATCTAGATAGCCTTACATAAAAAATGGCAGAAAATAACATGATATTTCTTCATTGAGGAACTATTAGACTTGTAAAACAGGCCATTAACTTTCAGGCAGTTGAGGGATTACAAGGTTACTACCAAAAATATTAAAAGGAAGACAGATTTGTATTTAACAGCAGTGTCAATATGTCATTACACACAATAAGGAAAATGAGTTCTGATTTTGAATAACTATCATTTTTTAAAAATATATCCTTTGCTGATTTTTAGTACTTTCTGAAAATCAGATTTTTCTCTAGCATCTGGTTCAATAAATATGCCTGCCGCCACTGCTAAAAATATTATACCTTCCCATAATTGTATAATTTTCCCTAACCATCATCAGTGATACTTCCAGATGTTGTATAATAAGGACATTCAATGTGATTACCAATGCTTCTATGTGGGAAAAAACAAGAACACAGCCCAGATGATCCATTTGTTAAGGTTGTCTTCATTACATATTTCATAGATACAGATAAAGTCTTGTGGTAATAATGATATTGAGGGATCCAATTACATTTACTACAAAGTAATCTCAAATACTAGGTGATAGCTGCAGTTCAAAGGAAAGGAAGAGCCAAATCACCTCTTCATGTGCTCCATTAATGAAAGTAATAAAAGCAGGACATAGACAATTAATTCTCTCTAGCCAATACACATTTATTGTTTACAATTCAGTAACAAAACAAATTACCAGAAGCTATAAATGTTAATGAGCTCCGGACAGTAGCAAGTTCAGAGGTTAAAATTCAGTTTAGAGTGGAGGTAGTGATCAAAATTTTACATAAAAGAATGCAGTGGAGATAGACTTTAACGTTTTTAGTTCTTAATTCTTCCATATCACAATAAAATAGGATTGTCTTTAATTTCATTTTCATGTTTTTAAATTTAATTTCAATATAATAGTTGGTCAAGTTATTAATTAAGATCACAATTTTAATATATTAAAATGTACATATGAAAAATTAAAATAAAAACAATAACCATAACTTATTCTTTTACTTTTTCTTATTTTTGTTTTATTCCAGGTTTTGCTTTGCAATAATTTTCAATAATTGCCTTCTGACATTTTGTGACTTGTGTTCTCTTCCTTCCCACCCCTGTGCCCTACTTTAAAAAATGGGTAACATGATATGAGTGATATTTGTGTTATTATAAAATAAATCTTTCCATGTTCATCAAAATGCATTTGAAAGAAGACACATATCATTTACACTAGAAAAAAATTCATCGAGCAAATAGTGGAAATCGTATGCTTCAATCAACATTCACACTCTGTCAGCTTTTGCTCTAGCAATAGATAGCCTTTTTCATCATGACTCCCTCACAGTTCATTCTTAAATAACACTTTAAAGTTTTATAAAGGGCTTTTCCAAAAATAAGTCTGCTAAGCTGGCAATAAAATTTTTATTATGCAAATCATAGAGAGAAGAACAAAATGCATTCGGGAAATCCCACACATAGAAAGCAGCAGAGTCAGAACTTGAACTTAGGTATTCTTCTGAAGACCAACCCTATTTTCTACTGTGCTGTGAGACTCTCTAGAAAAAGAAACAATTTATTCATGCCTCCTCTGTGAACTACTTATCAAGATTATATGTATATATACTTTATATGTGCATATTATATTGTAATTCTATTTATCAACATTAGAATATACATATATGCATATGATAAACAAATAGCTCAAATATGTATGAATGTTTTTAATGGTGATAAAAATGTTCATTCTTTATGCAGATATGAATGTATATTATAGGTAGATTTCCTTCCTCAGTTATTACTTTTATTTTATTATAGAGTCATTGGGTAGGAAGAAACGCAAGTCACCATGTCTACCCTCATATCTTCAAACAGTTCTATGGCAGTTTAACTCAATCTTTAAGGAATCCTGAGATTCTCAGAGGCAGTGCTCAGGTGGGAAATCATGTGAAATATGGCAATTATTCAGAAGAAAAGTACTTAAAATAGAAGATGCATTTTGAGGGCAGAAGAGAAAGGAGTACAATATGGTTCTCCATTACCTCAAATAGCTTCCATTATCAAATATAAAATCCTCATGTTGGTGTTCAAAGAATTTCATGACCTAACCCTTTCCAAAATTTCCATTGTTCCTCACATACTTATTTTTCCCCTCAAGCTGCAGATAAAATGGCACCTTCTGTAGGAAACCTTTCACAAGGCTCTTCATTCTACTTTTTTTCTCACTTTTGATTTTTCTAATTTATCCCACATGTAGCTTGCTTGTACATAGTTACTGCCATGTTGTCTCTACACCCACAGACTGCGAACTCCCCAGTTTATACTTACTTTTAATTTATAGCATAGGAAATTGAGACAGACCTACGTTAAGTGACTTTATCTTGGTCACAACTCTAGTAAGAGTCAGGGGAGGAGTTTGAACTCAAGTTTTCTTCACTTCAGATTTCCTCTATCAACTGTCCCAACTGTCTCAACTCCTATTTTTTTCCAAAGCATAAGATATTGGGCTCTTGCAATAAAACTGATCAAGAATCTTTATATTTCAGAAAAAATGAATCTCTAGCATTATAGCAGTCTATACTTTATAAGGCAGACTTTATCCTAATTTACTGTATTAGGGAAAAGAACCACCTCATATGGTTTAAATATATATTTTGAAAAAAAAAGGATAAAAGTGGAAAGACCCCTAATATTACTGTACAATATTTTAAAAACATTTCTATTGCATTACTGAAATAAAAAATGTGTCAGTATTTTTTTTAAACCCTTGTACTTTGGTGTATTGTCTCATAGGTGGAAGATTGGTAAGGGTGGGCAATGGGGGTCAAGTGACTTGCCCAGGGTCACACAGCTGGGAAGTGGCTGAGGTCGGGTTTGAACCTAGGACCTCCCGTCTCTAGGCCTGACTCTCACTCCACTGAGCTACCCAGCTGCCCCTGTCAGTATTTTTGAAGTCACACTCCAATTGAATTAAGAATTACTTAATTCTCATATGTCCCTTGAAAATGATAGTTTCACATCTTTAGAAAATAGGAGCCTCAACTTTCAGACAGCTTGATATTGTTTGCAAGAAATTATTGGAATTAATTGACTATTATTTATACAAACTACCTATTCTTTCATGACTGTCTCACATACTGAATGCTTGACTTTATCAGAGATTTAAAAATTACTTCTTATATATCTCATATGAAAAATTTTCTCAGCTAAGGAAGCAAATGTTTTAGATTATTTTATTACTATTCTCAGTTTTTGAAAATCCTTAATTCTTTTTACTAAAGAAATTGAAATGTAAATTTAGTCTTGAAAAGAATTTGTTTCATTTAGATTGCTAATTCGTACCTAGACAATCTTCGATCTTTAAAATTAAGTTTTTATTAAATGAGCTAATAGTATAATATATATTATGATTATGAAACAAATGTTGAAAATAGAATACTATACAACACTATTATTGCTCAGATATAGGTGTGTACTGAGAGAGACAGAAATAGACAGTCAGGAACAGAGTATGTATATCAGATAATATACAACGGAAATAGTACAATTGACTTGACTTTAAATATAAAGTATGCAACTGATATAACTAAACAATAATTCTAGAGCAAGTTTAGCATTCCTGGTTATTTACGTGAAATTCTGTGGGCAAAATTTGTATTAAAAAATGAAAAGAATGGTCAGGTTAAATAATCCAATAACAAAAATGAACTAATTGATTTTAAATCTTGAAACAAACAAAATTAAACAATCAATGGCACTAAAGAAAATACAAGATTTCAAGGTTCCATGTAAAGCTGTTCCTTTTAAGCACCGTGAAAATCTCTAAGTTGACATTCTTGTTACTGTGCCCTCAGTGATAAACCTAGTACCTTGTATGTATTAAGTGCTTTGTAAATAATGAATTAAAGGCAGATTTATTTTTATTTTTTCAAACCCTTACCTTTTATCTTAGAATCAATTCTGTATATTGGTTATAAGGCAGAAGAGTGGTAAGGGCCAAGCAATGGGGGTCAAGTGACTTGACCAAGGTCACACAGCTAGCAAGTGTCTGAGGCTAGCTTTGAACCCAGGACCTCCCTTCTCTAAGCCTGGCTTTCAAACCACTGAGCAACCAAGCTGCTCCTGAAAGGAAGATTTTTAACAACTAAATGTCATATATAGTAGTTCTTCTTCAAGTACCATTTATATTTGATGGAATTTAATATGTCTTATTAGTTTCTGTAAAATTTAGGGTTCAGACATCTAGTGACTTATACTCTACCTATATTTATTCCAATACAACAATGAATCTAAAATCCATCAGTATGTTGAATGTTCTAGTTACAGGGCTCTCTTTATTTTAAGTTTAAATAATTTTCAATTAATACGTTTTTATTAGATCTTTCTTCTTTCCAATTCTCCCATTGACAAAAAAATTTGGTAATAAATATGCTTTATCAGAGAAAACATTCCCATGCTGGACATGTACAAAAATGTACATCCCATTCATCATCTGGAGTCTATCACTTATTTGTCAAGAAATTGTTTATATTATTTAGCACCAGTACTCTGCAATAACTGGTGCTCACTGATTTAATCCAAGTTCCTAAATATTTCAAGGTTTTTTATTTTATAAATTTCTCTTTTGTAATGTGTTCTCTTGGTTCTGCTTATTTTACTCTTTAGTTCATACTTAAGAGTTAAATACTTAATACTAATTAGTTAATACTAATAAAATTTTCTCTACAACTACAGCTTCAATCATTTCAGCACAATTTGTTCAGTGGAGTCTGAATCTTTGTGACTCAATTTTGATCTTCTTGGCAGAGAAATGATTGATTAGCCATTTCCTTCTCTGGTTCATTTCCCAAAGAAGAAACTGAGTCAAACAGGGTTGTATAACTTGCTCAGGGTCACATTGGTAGCTAATAAATGTCTGAGGCCAAATTTGAACTCAGGAAGATCAATCTTCCCGACTTCAGTTCTGGCACCATCTTCACTCTGCCACTTAGCTACCCTTCACCAAAATGATGGTCTATTATATTCCAGTTGCCCAAATTCATGCAGACATTTAGAAGCATTTATTTAAAAATATAAGCATGTTAAATTAGAAAACCAATTTCTGCTTTAAAATCTTATTAAAAATTTGTGGTGATTTTTTTTTCTTCCCTCAGTGTGTAACTTATAATTACTAGTTTTTACTAAGGTATACCTGTCATTGTGCTTCATTTTTTAGCCATTTCTCAGGAATCTTTTACAGAAGTGTTTTAAAGAACCATTTATTTATCCAGAATCTTTTTGAATTCATGAAGAGGTCTTTGAAGTGTCCTAAAGCACACAAATGGTTGCAAGACAAAACTAATGTGAGTTCTCAGACATTTCTATTGATTTCAATTATATCCAGAAAAAAAAAACACTTCACCAGATACCATCAATAAGTACAGGTACATTTTCCCCCCACTGGAAGGTAAGTGAATGGGAAAGGGAATTAAAAATGTAAAGCACTTAACAGAAGAAATAACAAATTCACATTACATTTAGATATATGACAAATGTTAGAAATGAACTACACATATGAATAGTGATGAAAAACTTTAAGTGGATTCCATATAAATTAGTAAATATGGTACTCATGTTTAAGAATATCCTCTTTGTTATGGGTTCAAAAAATGTAAAATATACAAATAAAACAATAAGGCAACTCATCAAAATCAAGGGAAAAAGTAAAGTTATAATAGTGGGGTGACATGATTTTCTGTCTTTCTATTTCAAATATTTATATATTATCTATATATTCTATTATCTATATATTTCTATCACCTGATTTTGCTCTCTATCAATACTTATTAAGCACCTCCTCAGTGTCAGGCACTGAGCTAAGTGACAAGGATAATGATGACAATAATAGCAATAGTAATAAGAAGAGTCGGAGTAATAGTAATAATATTATGAGGAGAGGAGAGAATGGTTGCAAACAGGTAAGAGAGATTTTGCAAGAGAACAGTGTGCGAGAACTTGCAGCATGTCCTGGAACTATAGAGCTTGTCCTGGTATGTGGAGAATATATAAAACAAGACACAGAGAGCTGCCAAGGGACTTTTGGACATCCAGTTGGGGGAATAGCCTAAAGCTGGTAACTACCTCCTGCTTGCAATCTGTGTGAGACTAAGAGGGATTTGGTTTGCTATCCCCGAGAAGCCAAAGCTACCTATCCAGCTTTCCTGTTTGGATATATCCTGCCTACTTGTGATCCACTCATGTTCCAGTGTCCTGAGAGTGTTCCGAGCTGCTGAGAAGATCTGTGTCTGGCCAGCCAGTAAACTGTCTGTGGGAAAGGCCTGAAGCCATTTTTGGGCTTAACCTGAAGAGGGTTAATCCCTGAGATAAAGGGTCAGCCTAACTACTCTGAAAGACTAAACTCTAACCAAATGTTATCTGGGAGGATTATTAGCATCAGGTAGTTAGTTAGTTGGGAATTTCTAGATGGCCAGAGTAGGAAAGTAGTCAGTGGAAGACCAGAAGACACCCCTTTATAGGGGTCTTAGAAGAGGGGTGGTTTAGCTAGAACCCTTTAAATCAGGGTATCATATTCCCTAATCCTCTCTTCCAGTTTACCTTGGTTTAAAATAAACCCTGAATTGTTTTATAATGTCTTGGAGTCTGAGAAGCATGCTGAGTCCTGTGAAGGCCTGTCAGGCCCTCCTCACTGTGGCTTACCAAGAGACCCTCAATCTTGGTATCTTACAAGTAACAAACCATGTGTCCAGACTATCTACTTATTTCAGTAGTAAATACTTACATAGCACTTTATGGTTTGCAAAGTGTTTTATAAATTTAATTTGATCTCATTTGTTCTCATTTTATCCTTAAAATAACCCTTTTAAGTAGGCCATATCATTATCCTTATTTTAGAGTTGAGGAATAAGAGACAGAGATTAAGTCATTTGCCCCAGGTCACATAGGTAATAAGTATATGAGGCCAGATTGGGGCACAATTCTTCCTGACTCCAATTCTAGTATTCTATCCCCTGAATCACCTAATTATCTCATTGTAGAAACAAATAAAAATGAAAGTCTGCTTTTAGCAAGCTAGGCTCTCTAGAAGACAAATATTCATGCAACATTATGTACAAACTAAATATAAGGAAATCTCATCATTATTAAGGCTGAGGCATTAGTAAAGGGGACAGAGGGAGTCAAATGTAGACCTACTATGGGAACAGAGGAATTTTAGTTGACCTCTGAACAAAAGTTAATATAAATGGTGTAACTGAGGAGGGAGTAAATTCTACATATGGTGGCAATCCGTGTAAAAGTATAGAGATAGGAAATAGAATATCATATATGAGGAAGAGTAAGGCATTTGGTCATGGTACCCTTTAACTAGGGCAAACATTTCCTAAACTGAAACTTTTAGTCATCCTCTTAGTTCACCAGTCTTATATTCTAGTTGTCATTTCTCAAATCCCTATTCTCTTTCCTTCCCCAAATCGAAAACATTATCAAGGCTTATTTGCCCCCTTATGGCCACTTTCCTGTTTCCAACCCTGTTTCATCTCACACCTCACAGGGTATTGCAATACCCTGTTTGTTGGTCTCCCTGCTATGAGGACAGGATTAAAGATAAACTTTGATAAGGTTAAGAATATTAGATGCTGCCTCCAGAGCTACTAGCATGCGCCCATTCCAAGAATCCTGGATGGATCCTGGAATGTAGAGGGAGCTCTAGGAGACGATCTTTCTATAATCCTATTCTTATACTGAATCCATGTATCTCCACTTCAGTCCATCCTCTATTCATTTGTCATAGTGATCTTCCTAAAGCACAGGTCTTATCATGTTATTCTTTTTAATAAATTTCAGTGGCGTCCTATCATCTCGAACATCGAATGCTCTGTTTAGCATTCAAAACCATTCCTACTTTAGCCCCTTCCTCTACCTTTCCAATATTCTTCTAATTTACCCTGCAACCACCTACTCCTTGATCAAGTAACACTGGCCTCCTGGTTGTTGCATCAACAAAACACTCTCTATCACCACCCTGGGCATTTTCATTCCATTTCTAATATTTCAATGTGTCACAATAGTGCAAAGTTTCATCACCTCGGGTATCGATGAAATAACAAAATCTCACTCATCATTAATTACCCAGAGTTTCCCTTATACCTACAATGTGCTTGGGCTTCTACCCAACAAAATGTATAGATGCCTTGGCATTTAGATGAAGCAGCTGAGCCTCACGATACTTGCTTTTTGGTGAGGCTTAAGTTAGGCATATTGAGCTCAAGAGGTTTTTTGTTTTGTTTTGTTTTGTTTTATTGCCACAAGTTTAGTAATTAATTCAACTTCTTTATAACATCTCTCCTTTCAGTTGTTTGATTAGATGCACTAGTGGTGGAAATTCCATTCTGTAATTTTAATTGAAGTAACATCTAAGACAGCAGAGAGGGGAAACATTTTGTTGCACTAATGTTAGTCTATTGGATCTCTGAATTAAATTTGTTCCTTAAATGGTAAGCCCCAAGGAGTGGAGAACAACAAGGCTGCTTAAGGAAGAATAAACTGGACCAGGATGGAAAAGGAACAGGTCAAAGCTCATATACTCATCCATAGTGAGATTGGGCCCATGAGTTGTGGCTTCACTTACACACTGGGCAAGACAGGGAGACCCAGGTCCCCATATCCTTCCCACCAAAAGAGCTAAAGTAGCCCCTTGTTCTTTGTTGGTCTTTAGTTGTAAATCCACTCTAAGAGAAGTAAGTCAGAGCTCTAAATCCTAAATACAACAATTTACAAGACTCTTTTTTGATGACTTGTGGGTCAATTATGATTTAATAGGAAATGTGGCACCTGAACTTCCTACCAACAGCATCTCTGAGCTGACTTACCAAATGCCAAACTGAACTGATATTAGCAGGTTGAAGGGAAAGTACCTAGAGGGAACATTAGTAATAGGCAAGACTATGGAGATACTACTCAAGCCAGGTACTGAAGAGGAAATACTCTTAATACTTTACCACTGTACCTCTTGAGACTCCACTGTTATGCTTTGCATTAATATAAAGAATTCAGAGACACCATTAACTTTTTTAAAAATATTTTTAATTTATTGTGAATCCACTAGATCCAAATTGGCTTGTACATGTTAAGTAATCTCTTCTTTAGCAACATGGTCCCTTTTAAATGTTCCCATGAAATATATTTTCCCCTGCAAAATCTTGAACAGGCCATTGCCAAATTTGGAGGGAGTCTCAATAAACTTTGAGCCAATCTTCTCTGGGGTTCAACATTTAGTCTATGTAGCAGAAACTTTCACAAGATGAGGATGAGTTTCTTGGTCCTAACAACACAGCCTCTCAGCAAGATAAGCTCATTGATTACTCCACTTTAGTGGACAAATACTCCTAGAAGACTAATGTTCTTGTTGGAGAAGTGCTGACCAGTGGATATGTTCTTTCCATTTTTAATCTGATGGGCCTGGCAAAGACACTTTTGTTGATCTCAGTATGCTGATGCTAACCCTTCTGATCAATGTGGAACACAGATAATGCCAAACAAGCAGGGCACCAATCTCTGAAACAATCCACAAGATGCAAACTTTTAGTGGGTTTTTCTGAGAAGTTTCTTCGTGTGAAAGTGGCTGGTGGCACTTTTGTAACTCTTGATCTTAGTCACATAAATCATCTATTTTACCAGCAATTATCTATTTTAACAAAACACAGTGCAAAAAGGCATTCAGCTACTCAACCTGTGGCAGGTTTGATATACTTCCACCATTTATCTGAATTTCTATTAGAGTAAGTCTTATTAGGTAAGACATCTTACACCTCAGAATTAGCTGGCAATCTGGGTGATAACTAGGAAGATATGCAAGTATTTTTTTTTAATGAAGCTTAAGTATTTCTCTACTTGTTTCTCAAAATCATGAAAGGGCCATTTCTTGTAGTACTCAAAAAAGCTTGTCTTTTTAGACTTCTAAATTTTTTGTGCAATAGCTTCTTAGAGTTTTCATTTATGTGTTCATCAAAGATAGTTCTGAAGGTGGAGAGGCCTTCCATATCTCCAGTGATGCCAACAATGACCACTTCCTTATTTTTATCTTTTAATAAGGTCTGCCCACATCCTGAATGATATGGATCATGCCTGCTTTATGACCCAGAAAGACTAGGAGTTGGATGCCTTGGAGGGACCATCTTTGGGGAAGCTCTTCACTTTCCCCCAGTGCCTGCTGCTTTCCTTTCAAGGCAGAATCCATGGAGATGCACTCCTGAGGGCAGATAAGTAACGGTGGGACATCCTACTGCTATAACTTCTATCAAATCGAGCTGGGTAACACCATTAAATCTTAAACATTAACAATTTAAAAAATAAGTAAGCATAATATAACATACTTAAAAAGGCAAAAGTAGGAACATTCAAAATATAACATTCCACTCATGAAGCTATTTCAAATTATCTCATTCAATTTAATCACTCTCCATGAGTGAGAGTAGTCATACATTTATAGAAACTGAGTCTTGAGCCCCATGATGAAGAAGACATGAGCCTGGGGTGACTCACGACTGTACTATAGACCTAAGTATTGGTGATCTTTGAAAAAAGCCTCTACAATCCATCATCAGCTGATATGATCATCTTCTGATCCTATCTGCTCTCATGCAGTGATAAGTTCTTTTTGTAACCTTGCAGCATTACACTTATGCAATAAAACAGCAGTTCCCATAAACTTGCAAATTACATAGTTAATCAGAACTGTTTTGTCCTCACACACTAAAGGCCATTAAAGGGTAACACAGGGAAGCTGCTGTTGGAGTTCCCCAACTCTCCTGCTGTAGCTACCAGCTGGGCAATACAACCTTTCTCAACAGCTATTCAAACTGCAGAAAATTCTGGTTTTTTTCTTTTCAGCTTTGAAAAGATACATCAGAATAGCTCACCATAAAACAGAATCAAAGAATGTTTCTCCTGTCCAAGTTGCCTAGAAAATAAAAGGACAACTCAGTTCAACAAATTCAAACAGATGAGCATCTTGTCTGCCACCTATAGTCAGATAATGTCTGAAGTCACAGCAGTTAAGCTAACTTATCCATGGTCACATGGCTACAACATGTCAGGGTGGGATTTAAGACTAGGGGTTCCTGTTACAAAAACAAGCTCTCTATCCACTTAACCATACTTCCTGAACACAGCCTATGATCATTGGCGTAAAGGAGAAATAGAAAGGGCTCACATAGAACTATAAGTACATTCGGCAGTTTTGTTTCATAAATCACCATGGTAAATGTATTTATAATTAGTGGCCAATATGCAAAAGCTGAATCTCCCCCTACGTAACATTAAGTCTGTAACCACCTTCATACCTCATATCTTTTCACGTGGAGATAACCTATTAGATCTTGAGCTGTAATGGCTTTGAGGATGCACAGATAGCTCACTGTTATGAACATAGGATAAAAGATGGGTAATGCAGCTAGAAGAGAACACATAGGAAATGTAGTTTTATACCATCCTACTAAAGAAGAGGAAAATTGAAGCCAAAGGAGATTAAGTGACTAGCCCAATGTTAAAGAGGCAGAAGTTGATATTGTCAGGATTCAAACTGAGATAATCTGTCTCTAAAACCAGAATTAGTATGACACCATATCTAATCAGACTTTTTTCTATATTTAACCATACCTCCTTTCTCTTACATTAAATGACCAAATTAAAACTGTTCCTTTTCACAAAATCTAGAAAAAAAATATGATTATCATAAAATTATGGCATTGTTTTTCATTGAAATAAAAGGCTTGGATGCATCATATAAAGAGATATATATCCAACATCTAACACAATTGACAAAGAGAACTAGGTTAAGAAGAAAGTAAAAATGAACAAAAATATTTGCAAAGCCAAGAAAAATATGCAATTATAAGAGTAAATTATTAAACAGGCAATTCTTTGGTGGCAAACATTCCAACAAATGATATGAATCCTATATGCAGAATTTTAAACTTAATTTTGTACTAGTGCAAAAATAGGACTCATATTCATTTATACCATAAAATGATGAATCTTTCCCTGAATTAGTTTAAAATTATTGTCCTTGTATTTTACATTGTATCCTTTTTATTGCGAATTATTTTGGAATTGTCTTTTTAAAATATAAATTATGTTAAATGATTTTTTGCAGAAATTTTATCTAAAAGTTTCAAATATAAAACAAATGTCATAAAAGAGGTCCTGTAATTAAAAAGAACACATGATAGAAAAAAAACTCTCTCTAAAAGAATACTTCTATTAATTTTTATTTAAAAAGACAATTTTGTATGATAGTAATTTAAATGTTAGTTAAAATTTGTATTTTCCTTGAAACTTGGTTTTCTGTCATTGAGAATTGAGTATTTAATGCTTTACCTTCCTTTCTCCTTTTTATTACCTAATCAATACACACACACATATATACTCACACACAGACATTACAACCCAAAACCTGCCCTTCCTTCTCATTCTTCTATTTTGATTAATGGTACTATACATACATTCTCCCAATTACCTAGGGTTTTAAACTTTGGCATAGCCTTTGACTCCTTCCTCTTTCTTATCTCCTATGAAAGTGTTGAGTTAGTCACAAAGTCTTAATGATTTTACTCTCAATATATGTCTTTCAGCTCTACTCTTCTCTTTTCATTTCTACTGCATATTCTCAGCTTAGGTCACTATTACTCAGTGTCTTCCTAATTCTTCTCTCCTATAGCCAAACTTTCCTCCTCTGATAAATCTTTGCCAGATTAAATTTCCAAATGCACAGCTCTGCTCACATTAGTCTTCTGATCAAAAGCTATCCAATGACTAAAAAATGAAGTTGAAATTCCTTACCATACTGTTTTACTTTATTTTCTTCATTAGTTTTTTCTTATATGAGTAATATGTGTTTTCTTTAACAAAATGAAGAATAGAGGAATCTCTATCACATGACAGCACTGATATACCCTATGTCAGAATATTTACTGTTTTGGGGAGCTGGGGAGAAAGAGGAAAGTAGAGAATTTAGACTGTAAAATGTCATAAAACAATTGTTAAAATTATTTCTACATGTAATTGAAAAAAATTAAATGAAAAAAAATTCCTCAGCAAACTACTCGTTTATTTGTAGTCTGTCTCCTCCCTATCTTTAGGAACACATCTCAAGCTAATTATACAAGTATCTTATTTAGAGATCAAACAGTAATTATCCCTTAATGTTCTGCTAATGTGCCTGCCACATATGCCTCAATGCTGTTCTTCTCACCTGGAATGTCCATCATTCATCTGCACCTGGAAAAAATCCTAACTATCTTTTTAATCACTATGAAGAATGATACCTTTTCCATTAAATTTTCCCTGAATTTTCCAGTTTCATTGATCTCTCTCCTCTGAAACTGCATAACATATTGCAAGTTTTTATTGTCTATTTATCATCATCTCAAACTTTAGAACTTTAAAGGAATCCAATGCCTTCTAATTCAATCCACTGTCAGTATCTATATTAACATCCAATTCCTTCTTAAAGAATTTCAAGGAAGGGGAGCCCATCATCTTTAAAGGTCGTCCATTCACTTAAAGAATAGCCCCAATTCTAAGCCAATTGTTTATTATTTTTTTTACCCTAGAATAAAGCCTAAATTTTCCTCTTTGTAAATCCTATCTCCTGTTTATGCTCTCTGAAGGTCAAACGGAACCCCTAGTTAAAAAAGATCTTTAATCAACCTTGTAACATAATGTATTACTTACCTAGGCTAACTTTGTGTCATCTGCAAAACTTAATAAATACACTATGTATACATTTGGCCAATTATAAATACAATTTTAAAAATTAGATGTTCAAACACAGATTATGAGGCACTTTACAAGAGACTATCTTACAAAATGACATCAAAACATTAATGACTCATTTGTGTTTGGTGACTGAACTAATTTTGAATCCATCTAATTATATAACCATCTAATCAATATTTTTCCATCTTGTCCACTAAAATAACTTGAAAGAGTACGAAATGATTCACTGAAATTTAGAAAAAACATACTACTATTCCTCTGACACAAAGATGAATAAAAATGTTAAAAATGAAACTATGTTGACTTGCTATGGAAAACATTAAATTCTTTAGTTTAACGTTTACAAGTTATGTAATTTTCTCTTTTAAACTGGGTATATCTTGACTACAGCACTTCCTCTACTTTCTATGATATTTAAAAGATAATTGATAGTAGGCATACAATAAGTAGGCATACAGTAGGATGTAATTTGAGATTTGTGGATGTGATATAACAAAAGAAGATAGGTCTTCTCTCATAATCAACCCAATGGCTTGGTTTTCACTTTTAAAAAATCTTTTCCAAGGCTATGTCAACTTGAATGGTAAAGAGTATGAGAGCAAAAAAAGAGCAGAGTAGTTTCCCTCCAACTCTAATAAAATTACTCCATGATCTTTCTTGTTACCTGGGGGGAAAACTCAAACCATAATTTCATTGACCTTATAATCCATTCCTAGCATCAGCTCATTTTCAGGACTGTGCCATACTTTTAGTTTCATCATTTGTACTACATAATGCAGCTATTTCCATTTATGCATGCTCCCCAGCCTTGATAGTTGTCTTTGAAAATAAATGTACACCTTCATGTGACCCAAAGGTTGAAGGGCTGTAGGACCTTAAGAGATAAGTAGAAATATGAGGCTTAAAAACATTAGGAGGTTAAAAACATTAAATGGTAATATTTATTGGTGAATACTATAATTCCTTTTATATTAAAAACAGAAAATAGTTACTGTCATTGGCAAAGAAATGAAGGAATACAATATTAGGCATGACAATTAAAAGTTACTTTAGTCGGCTTGTTTGTTTTAATTTTAGGGCAATAGTACTTTCTATTGTCTTATTTCATGTTTTTTTTTTTCCAACTTCACTTAATTGTACCTTGCACAGAGAAAGAATGGAAAGCTCTCAACTTTGATGTACTTTCAGAACACTGACTAGTAAGATACTAAATCTGAACCCTATTTATATTCTCCCTAGATTGATGTAGAAGGTTAATGATTAGGGGTTTGGGTGGGGCATAGGGGGAGGATTAAAGGCATGGATCTTCCAAAAGACCACTTCAAAAGAAAATGCATTTTATATACATATAGTATAGTACTATATAAGCACAGAAAGGAACTTTCATTTTCTATCACTAACTGACATATTATGAATAATGTTGGAGAATAAACAGTCACTGTTTCATAAGTTGTCTCAGAAATATTCTTCCAGTGAAACAAATGAAAATTTTATGAAATCTTGAGACAGAAAATGTACCCACACAAATATAAATAAAATCTACTGGGAAAATGAGAAACCAAAAAACAAAACTAAATAGAGACCCCTCCAGTAAAGTGTATATGTGTTAATTAGGTTTCCTCTAAGATATTCCATAGGTTTTATAATGAAGAAATGATTATCCATCCATGCGAGGAACTTTGGAGAAAAAAAGAAGTCTTATGAGGTTCTATAACATTTTGGAAGTGGGATGAGGGTAGAAGGAAGAAGAAAGAGACACACTTCACCCCTAATATGTTTTAACCAAGACGAATTTACTTTCCACATGATGATATCTACTAACTCATTTCAGGCAGTATATCAGGGCCTGCTCATATATTAACTCAGTTTCAGCAAAGTTGCCAAGTCAGAAGCTGAAGCAATATGTGTCAAAGAGATTGAATTCCACTTTCATATTAGTACAGAAGAAGACAGTGCACGATTATTGCTTGGAGCATGAGGTTGTTTAGGGGATAATGCCCGTACCTTAACACTGGGCAGTAATGGAAAATGTCTATCTCATTCTCATTCCTTTCAACACAGTCACTTGTGATATGTCTTGTTATCCTGCCAGGCCATTTCTCACATCAAACTTCTTAAATACCACCTGTCCAAGTAGAGAATAGATTTTAAAAATAATGACTTTATCATATGTTCTCTGCTAAATACCTGAATATAGTATGGGCTTTCCAAATCAAAAAGAAACCTCCACTCAAATTAAAATATTATGCACTGTTTGTAACACAGAAGAAGCTCTGTTTGGCTACTCTGTATGTATGCAAGCATACAGATTCATTCATTCTCTCTTATTTAGATACAATGACAATGATTGCTATCTTAAAGGCTTGTAATTATACTTGATTGTTTTCTCAAAGAATACTTCCACTCCTGGAAGAATTTTCACATGCCAGATCAATTCCTGATCCTCAGTCAAAAGGCTAAAGACTTTAATTCTCATATGTGTTTGTTTTCATATTAGATGCATTATGCACATGCTGTGGGATCTCAAATATTATAACATGTGCTCAGCTGGTTTCAAGATCTGATCTTGCCAGAGTTAGCTGAGAAGAGATTTTACTGTTGAAAAAAGTCTAATTATTCACAAAGATATAGTGAAGAATATGATTTCATCAATAATAAAAAGATCAGAGGAGATAGGTAAGGAATACTGAATAATCTTAATGCAAGTTAATAACATATTCAAAATTAAGAGACAGTGGTTTTAGGAGAGTATTTCTATAAACTAATTGTTCCATCCATCCTTTTACCGGCATCCATGGCTAACTAAATTATCTCATTTCTTTTGCTCAAAAAAGAACTTAAATTTTTTGATATCATAAAAAGTAGATAAGTCACTATGTCCTTCTATTCCAGCTTCCAATGCATAAAAATCTCACAGGACAGGAAATTCAAACAATAACTATTTCTAACTTGAGGAAGAAAAAGGAACAACCTAATCATAGGCCAGGGGGAGAAAAAAAAAACTTAGAATATAATAATAATTAATTCCTGCAAGTCCTACTTTGATTCCAACTCCAAAAATCAGGATAGAAAATTGTTTGTTTGTTTAATTAATTTTTTTAAATTTTTAAATATTTTTCCATGTTTACATGAATCATTTTCTTTACTGCTCCTGTAGGATAAAGAATTTAAAACCCAACCTTAGATCACATCAGTTTTCTGCCTCCTTTGCTTCTATTCATAAACTGCTAAACAGAGTTTGAGTAAATCCAGAAATTGTTAATTGGTTAGACTACTATTTTGTTATCCAATTGAACTGTTGTTTAGTTATGTCTGATTCTTTGTGATCTCATTTGGAGTTTTCTTGGCAAACATACTGGAATGATTTGTCATTTCTTTCAAGCTCATCTTATGCATGACGAACTGAGACAAACAGAATGAAATTACTTCTTCAGGGTCACACAGCTAGAAAGCATCTGAGGCCAGATTTGAATTCAAGAAAGTTAAGTCTTTTGAACTCAAAGAGAGAATATTTGGAGCTGAGAGCTGGAGTATCTATTTCCTAGAACAGCTGGTAGGAAACTATCACTGAATCAGATTGTGATGGAATCAGTGTAAGATGGCTGAAAAGGTTCAGATGGGATTATGTTCCAAAGGACTTGGAATGACATGCAAAATATTTTGCATTTCCTCCATGAAGCAATAGGAAGCCAATGGAATTTAATGAGTAGGACATGGTGACAGGATCAGATCTGAATTTTAGGAAAATCACTTTAGTGGCTGAATAGAGCATGGATTCGACCCAAAAGAGGGTTCTTGCAATAATCCAGGCATGAGGTGATAAGGACATACAATAGTGGTGGCAGTGTCAGAAGAGAAAAAGGAGACTATCCAAAGGCTTTGAAAAGGTGAAATCAATAGGTACTGGGTATGGGTGGAAGGGTGAGATAGTGACGAATGCAGAATGTTTCCTAAATTGTAAATCTGAGGACCTTGGAGGATGCTGTTTCCCTCCACAGTAACAAAAAAAGTAGGAGGGAAGGATGATTTGGGTGGATGGTAGGGGGAGGAGGGGAAATGTGCTCCATTTTGGACACATTGAGTTTTGTCTACTAAAGATCCAGTTCGAAATGTAAAAAAGGTTTTTTAAGGGAAAGCAGAGAAAGATGTGAAAGAGGTCAGTAAATTAGGTGGGTATAAGCAAGTACCCTAACCTCTTAGCTTCCCTTTCTTAATCTAGAAAACATGGTTGACATTTGTAATTACCTATCTCATAGGGTTATTTATGAGAACTCTGTTTTGTAACTGTGAAATTATTTTTATTATTAGGAGGCATCATTGTGTAATGAATACAATAGTGGGTTTAAGAAGACTAGGTTCCAAATCACACTTAGATTTATTAGCTGAGTCTTTGTGATTACATATTAAGATAATGATTTATTTCTAATTCTAGCCCTGATACATTCACATGTTTCTAAACATTCACTTTGGGTAGAGAAGGAGGAGAAGAAGAGAAGGCAATGGATATGAGCCAAGTGAAACTGATTTAATTCAAAAGAAGTCATTAATTGAATTAAGCCTGCTGTTATGTCATTAATTGAATTCAACTATCTGTTATTCCTAACCTGCCCTATTTTAAACATAAGAAGAATGCAAAAAGGTGGCATTATTTCAAATTCAGAAACTTCTAAAAGATCATGGTACTACATTCTCCTCAACCTGAAAGAGTATATTTGCAGAGGAGGAAATATTAAGTAAACTAAGAGCAACTTTTTAAAAGAATAAAATAATTTTGTGTCAGAGTTACCATAGTAATTCAAGTTTTAGAATTACATGGTACATGTATTTATTAAATGTTCAACTTGAATGGATTTATCAACATAACTTTAATATCTAAATTCCTTATTTTTATCTTATGGCAAAGAAAAAGTAAAAAGGCCTTTAACTGAGATTGAGCAGGTAGCTGTCATGCTTACCAATGTGTTCTAAAGAGGAGGAAATGGTCAAAACAGGAAATAAAACACAATTTAATGCCTTTGTATTTTATACAGATTTTCCCTGGAATTTTCCCTATTAAGTATCTACTGAGAAACAAAGCTACTATCTGTCTTTTATCAAAAAGACTACATATTTCTCTGAGGAACAAGTACTGAGAGTAACAAGAAATATTAAAAAGTAGTTACAGAGGCCACCTAAAAGAAAGAATCCCCTGTATACAACTAAGTTGAATAGGAAACCAGTTCATATACTGGATTTGTCACTTACAAATCCACATGTGCTTTAAAATCTCATCAACAGACATTTGGTGTCATTCAATGGAAGGATAGATAAATGAGTAAATTCATATAGCAGGGAAAAAAATCAGCAATTTTCCTAACATTAAATAAACTGACAGAACAATTTAAAGATTAGGCTAAAGATATAAGAGAAGGTAGAATCCCCTTCAAAAGACAATGTTTCATTCTACACAATGAGACTATTTCTATATTTCTGGAAATAGGCCATATAACAGTGATTTGTGGATCAGATAACAATAAAGTTTGTTAAGTGAAAATGTTTGCATGAGAGATTTAGGTTATATGGGTACTCTCAGATTTGGAGTAGAGATTGAAAGGCATATGAGAGGACTATTAGTAAAACAAGAAAGGAGATGATGAAGCAGTGGCTAAATTAAAGCAAGCATCATCATCAATAAACATTTGTTAAATGCCTACTATGAGCAAGACACTGCTAAAAATTGGGGATAAAAACACAAAAAAGAAGTGAGTGGTCTCTTTCAAGTTTACAATCTAATAGCAAGTAATAATATACAAAAGAAAGCTTAACCATATCATGGGGAGAAAAGGGCACTCAATGTTCCCTATGTGAAAAAGCTGAAGAAATAAAAAATCAGTATTTCCAAAGGAACTAAAGTAGGGCTAAATGAGTGTAGCAAGGAGGGAAATGAGGAACTATTCCTCTTCTTTAAAGAAGCTTTTGACCTACCCAGTAATTAGTAGGGCAGCAGGTATTTGAACTATGAATATACATAGTGACTTCACAAATATAATCTTGGGGTAATCAATAGATCAGAAGCCATATTGCTAGGCAGTGATGGCAAATCATTTGGAGACTTAGTGCCCAAAAAGGACCCTCACACGGTGTGTGAGCCCCCTTTGCTTTACCTCAGATAGGGAAAGGAGAAAGCACTCACATTGGGCTTTTGTGCAAAGGGATGGGTGATGAGAGATAAATGTCCTCAGGTGTACATGGAAAGAGGGAGGAGAGCAGCCCTCTGTGGCATGCATGCCAAAGGTTCACCAATATGGTTATAGAGGATTAAGAAAGATAGTGAGAGGAGAGAAAATAGAGCCACCTATTGTAGGTGCTCTTTTTGAAGAGTTTAGATATGAAGATCAAAAGAATATCGGATGATAATAAGAACAAAAGAATCAAGGGAGTGGCTTGTGTGTGGGTGTGTTTTCAGGATAGTGGAGACATGGGCGTATTTTTAAGTAGTAGGAAGAGCTACTAGAGAAAGAGAGAATGAAAATAAGTAAGAGTGGGAATGGTAGAGTGGGTAATCTGTTGTAGATGGGAAGAAATGGTGGGAGTGATCCAAGGCCAAGTCTTGCCTAGAAGTAAATAGCAATATGCAAAGGCTAGAAGAGGACAGCTTAGACATGTATTGGTTCACCAAAGAATCGCATTGGCAAAAGAGAAGAGAATGGCTAGTTCAGGGCAGAAGAGAGGTCAAAGGTTGGTAGATTATGTAGGGGATGAAGAGAAGATTTTTTTTAAGGCAAGGTAGAGAGAGGTGAAAAGCCAACAAATCATAGCTGGATAAGAGGATTTAAAACTTCTTAAAAATGGAGGTGGAATATTTGTAGGTGATGGCAAAATTGAGGGTTTGTCTATCTTTGTGTGTGGCTAAGGTGATGCAGAAGAGGAGCTCAAGGCGGGGGAATAGTTTGACGAACTGAGTGGATAGATTGTTTGAGGAAGAATCACTATGTTGAAGATCCCTTGTATGAGGAAAGACTTTTAGGGAATGAGAGAAATATTTTATGGAACTATGGAACTCATTGAGGAAAGAAGGGGAAAGACCTAAGTGTCTGCAGGATGCCTACATATGAATGCAGAAGATTCCAACAGCATAGCTGGAAAAGATAAGTCAAAGTATTCTCTCAAGAAATGATGTAAGCAACTAAATTCAAAATCATATGGCTAATATAGATAATGAATTACATTGTAGTTAACATCTAGAAGGAGTTCTAGTCTTTTTTTTATCCTTAAAGAAAAAAGAAAATGGGAATATATTCTTAAATTATAGGAATATTTTCATGACATTTACTTATTAAATACTACAGGAAGAAGCAAAAAGTCAGATAAAATCTTTCAAACTATATGGGAAGCCGTTCTATGTATTAAAGCCTTTGGAGAAATAGGATCAAATTTAGGGCCTGTTATCTGGATTCCCTATGTGACCAATCCAGGCTGAGGCAGTCTTTGTGTTTGGTCCTGGTCACCTGAGCCCCAAAAGGCTCTGGTACCAGCAGGTAGGTTAATCCAAAATCAACTTGATCCCTCCAAGAGGCTATTAGGAGTCATTTAGAGAAACAGAGTCTGTAACAGATATTTTATCTGGATCCCATTACAAAATCATCGGCAAGTAAAACTGTGTGTATGATTTTTCTGCACTGCATGTCAGGAATGCAGACAGAATGGGCCATCTAAGATAAAAATCTGAGGCTCCTCTTTTGACTCAGTTTTGATCCCCACCTTTCTTAGAACTCCTATTGGAAAACTTTGAAGCGGCAGACCAGCATCTACTGAGTTAATGATTCCTCTCCTTGATAATTAAGAAGCCTGGACCCTGACAAACATTACTTAAGATAAGTCTGCATACTTAGATAAGTATGGCGCTTTTAGTCTTGACTTTATTTGTCCAGGTGCCTATAATCCTGGAAGATAGAACTCAATAAGTGAGCATCTCCATAAAAATATTTCCTCTCCCAGAATTATCCCTACTAATTGATGGTTGGAATTTGGCCATTGTCTTGGTACTTATACGTTTACTCTTTAGACTTTAATGGGTTATGTATGATCTGTTACCCCTTCATAGCTGTGTTCTTTGTTTGAAACCAGTATATAATAAACTCCCAAGCCCACAGACTTTGGAACAGCATGGGCTAACCACTAGTCTAGTTGTTCTCATTTTCTTTCTCCTGCTTTAACCATCCTATGCCACCACGCCGCTCAGGACCCCAAAAAATCATATAGAGGCATGGCCCCCTATAAAACTAAAACTTGTCTTTAACATTATACTTTGAAAAGAAGAACTCAATACACTGAATCTGATTCCTGGCATTTCCATCTCAAAAATGGAAGTCTGCTTCTTTAAGGTACATCTTAGAGATGAAAATCTTTTGGAACAGCAGTATATTATTTTAATGAAGCAGGATTTATGCTTTCAAATAGTTGAGCTGGAATTTTGCCTTGAGTCTTGGGTAAACCATCTGCAGGTGGTTATTTACTTTAAAAAATACAAATAGAACTCTTCACTCAGAAATTTTACTTTCAAATACCTTTCCCTTCCTTTCCCAATTACTGTCAGGAAAATGCTCCTATTTGGGGAAAAAATTCTGATATCAGACTAGAGGATTATGAAATTACATTTGGCAGTAAAACTAAAAACAATATTTGAATTACTAGTTTGTGTAACATAATGAACCAGGCAAGGAAACATTTAAAGTTTTTAAAAAGTTCTCTGATAGATTATATTCTTAGAAATAAACTTCTTTAACACCATATCATATCCACGACTTTAATTCATATTAGGTAATTCTTTGCAGTTGTTCTAGAGGCCCCTCCCTCTGAGGGATAGAGGGTCAGTGTATTATCTTTGTAAGAAACAGACAGATGGATATAAAAAAGGGCTGGGAGTGAGAGATGAGAGAGTGGGGTGAGAAGAACACTAGAAAGGGGAATATTGGAGGGGAGAAAAAAAAGTGGAAAGGGGAAGGGGGAAGTAAGGCAGGAAGGGAGGGAAAGAACAGATATAAAAATAATGAAACAGGGGCCTTAAAGCTCAAATTTCACCCAAATGTTCAGAGAAGATGGAAATCTAAACGGACATCATTCAATGACATTTCTAGGACGTATCATTTGGAGTGACAGCTGAAGTTGCACAGACTTTGCCTTTGGGAATATGGAGGGCATGAATATATCCCCATTGAAATTTCTTTCTCATTTAATGCATTAACTATGGTTCAATTTGGAACATTTCAGAACAGAATTGTGTCATTATGTTTTTATTAGACTATTCCATCTGGCTGTTTAGGCTTGAGAGTAGGAAGGAGGAAACAGAGAGGGTTACTCATTCCCATAGTCACTAATGATTATAAACATGAAACATTATAAAAAGAAAACAACATGCATCATATATTGCCTGTATACCAGCTAGAACTAGGTAGCAACTTAAAAAGACTATAATTCAGTTATTAAAGATTATTAACTAAGACAAGAAGAATCTTTGAAAAAAATATCTAGTCATTCAAAGTTCACTAGAGTTTCTCCAATTTGTTTCTAATCATACAAATTATTCTTTCTTCATGTTTAGCCTAAACACTTAGTTCTAATTTTTTCATCTTTAAGACAAAAAACAGAGTAACAACAAACTGTTAGGTTTTCTGATGGTCTAAAAGGCATTCTTTGCAAGCTGCTTATGCTCTTATCCCTCTTCCACACTCACAATCACACTCATGAAATGTGAGGTAGGATTTTTTATGCAATATCCCAAGATAGGTCCTATTATTGCTATATAGCAAGGCCTAGCAGAGGATAAATGCCAGAATAATTATAATCATGTCATTTTGGGGGTGGGGTGGTAGGTATGGATGGATGGATAGATAAATGAATGTCAAGGTAAGGATCAGAAAAGTAAGTAAAGCACTAAAGCTGACCTTACTTGTTAAAACTATTTTTCTCCAGTTTTCTATAAAGGATGCCACTAACATTTTCTTGTTAAGTAAAATAAGAAGTTTGCCTATGTTCATGGACTCAGAAAAGATAATTCAGAGGGAGACCATTTAAAAGTATTTGAACTTGGATCTCATTTACCTACATGGAAATGTCATCTCAACTTGACTTAAAAATTATCCAAAGTAAATCAGTTCATAATGAGACTTCAGGCTACAGAAGTAGTTCCAGAGGACAAAAACTCAAACTTCTTTTTCAGCCTATCAATATTGTTCGTGGTAGTCTCTAACGCAAATATGCAAAACCATTACTTAGCAAGTGAAATTATTTCCATTTCAGAACATCTCAGTTCCCTCCAAATTTTCCTGGATTGATTGGGCAAAATTTTCAATGGACTCATTGCCTCCAAAGCATAACTCAAAATAGCAATATGGCGAACGATGCTCAAGATATTTTCAATCATTGGAAGAATAATGAAAGATTATCTGAAAATTCTAAAACTGTATACTTTCCATCAGCTGAATGCTGCCACAGGATAAGCCAGGAACAATTAGTAGAACCAATAAAAATTTCTGGGAGTTAGGGAAATTGTCGAAAAGAATTTAGGAAGAATTGCAAAAGGAAAAGGGGACTTGGGGTCATTCAAATTTCCTCTTTTCCAAATCTGATCGTATTTTTCTCTTGTATATTTGCTTCCTGGCATTGAAATTTTATTTCAAAAATGTGTAAGAAATCATGTAGAGGAAATACAATAATATAATAATTTAAAAACTATATATGAGAAAGAGGGAGGGAGGAAGGAAAGGAGGGGGGAGAGAGAAAGAGAGAAAGAGAAAGAGAGAGAGAGGGAGAGAGAGAGAGAGAGAAATAAAACAACCTTGAGGAGAACCTTTAAGTAAAATCAAATCATAAGTCAACCTCATAGCTCTGAACAAATGCTTGCCACAGCTTTTTGGCCTCAAGGCTGATTGTCATTGATAACTAGTCTTTATGATTGATAACTATCTTGGACACTAGTAAAAAAAAAAATCAATATATATAGTTCCATTTTCACTGATAAAGCTGTAGCCAGAAGCCTAAAACTAATTCCTCATCTTTTAAGGTAGAGACAGAAAGGGAAATACAGTCAAGGAAAGGAAGGTAGAGAGGAAAAGGAAATGAGTTTTCAAGAAAATGTTGACAGTGAAAACAAAAAACAACAACAACAAAAGAGACAACCTGCCCTTCTTTGCTTCAGAGATCTACATGTTTCATTGAAAATTGCCAACAGCATTGAACTTCAATAAAATAACAGAGAGGAACTCTTCCATCTGTGTAAATATATTATGTTCTGGATGCACTGAACTATTGACCTTCTCAAGCAAGGAGATGCTGCCAAAATATCAACTAATCATAACACAGGCTACAACTGATCAGGTCCAAGTAGGAACCAATGTAAGAGAGCAATTGTAACATTCAATTGTTCCAGCTCTGCTATTTAGATGATCTTTGATTTTGATACAATTTATTTCCACTTAATAAGAGGAAGAAAAACTGAATTTTTACTGCTTCTCTACCAGATGGTATTCCCAAAGGAAATACTCCACCATAATGCATATTTTTCCCAACTGTTCTATAAAATTCTTGAATGATTTCCCATTAAGACAGTATCACCTCTTTTTAAATATATAAAAATGCTTCAAGAATCAGTATATGAAAAATAACACAAGTCAGGCTATGTGTTTCCAGGAAAATGAATCACTTTTACCCCCAAGGTATGAGTTAAAGTGGAATGCAAGGGTAAGTGGATTCATTCCCATGAGATATAGAATTATAATTACTTTAAGACAAACTCTAGGAAATGTATTAATATTTCTCACATGATTTTAAGATATTTGAAAAAAAAAGACAAAAAGAAAAATTCTTGGTGTCTAGGAAGGAGAATGTAAGAGAAAAAATGTTAATATTTTGGGCTGCTTGTTTTGTTTTGGGATTTGTATTATTCCAAATGCTTAAGGTGTGTCACCTATATCTATTAAATATGACTTTTAATTGTCTTCTTCCTTTAGGTCTCTTACAAGACCTAAGTTAAGTCACTTTACCTATGTGAAACTCAGTGCCTCTTCTGAATAAGAGATAATATCTACTCATTAATCCTCCTGTTGCATAATCAGGGTCAGGTGGGTCATGCACATAATGATGAGCAGGATGGATTCAGAAAAACAAGGAAAGTCTTTTATGAGCTGATGCAAAGTCAAGAGAATAGAATCAGGAGAACATTACACCCAGTAACAGCAATACTATAACAATGATCAACTGTGAAAGACTTAGTTACACTGATTAAGACAATTATTTAAGAAAATTTCAAAAGACTTGATGATTAAAGATGTTATCCACCTCTAGGAAAGAATCGATAAATTCTGATTACAAAATGAATTACGCTTTTTTTACTTTGCTTATTTTTCCAGGTTGTTTTTTTTGGGGGGATGGGGGGGGATCTCTATTCTTTGCAATGTGGCTAAAATGAAAATGTTTTCTGACTTCACATATGTAATCAAAATCATATTGCTTGCCTTTTAAAGGAATGAAGAAGGGATAAGATTGAAGGAAAGAATTTGGAACACAATATTTTTAAATGATTGTTAAAAATGATTAATATGATTGGGAAATATTTAACAAAATAAATAAAAATCTTTTTTTAAATAAAGAATATAAGGTATTATCATTTGGAAGTAGAATTTTCTTACGATATGCTAACCTCTAAAAAAGACCTGACCATGTAGTCAGGCAATTGAACCAAAAATACAGCCAATACTATATCCAAGATTTTAGTTGTTCCATCTTTCATCTATCATTGCTTTTCAAGTATAAAAGGTATATGCTAAAGACAACCTAAAAAAAAGAGTTCATGCAAATTATGACAATCTAACAATATTTGTATAATAATCAAGTTAAGCACTGATAAATAAGCTTGTCACTATGTAGCCTTATAACACTGGAGAATTCTTTTGGTTCTATCCAGCCTTACTTTCCTAAATGAGGATGGTAGTGGTATAAGGCTGTCAGGGTAGGTGACCTCTACAATGCCAATTCTAAAATGTATTTGCCTTTTAAGTCAAAAAGAAACTCATTTAATTTTGTTGTAGTTTCTATGACCATGCAAATTACCTTGCTATTTCTTAAGTATATTTTGATCTCTAGCAAAACATTTCACTCTTTTATGTCAAATTCAGTTGGTAAACTAAGTTATCCTGCATGCAAAATTTTAACCAATTAATTTTTTTTTTACCAATTCAGTCTATGAAGAACAAGATAATATCTACTGTGGCCTGAAATATCCTTTTATTTAAACTTTTTTATGCATGATAGTTTTATGTATATTTCTTACACCAAGACAGTAATCAACAAATTGGATAATGGTGCCCTTATAAATTCTCTCTCTCAGTTACTTAGGAAGAGTAAGAATTTATGTTGAGTAAGCAGAAAAGAATGCAGATTACCTAAGTAATCATTAGGAAATAGTTTTGGGGATTTTTTAAGCGAACTACTGTTATATCTTAGGTATTTATTTGCAAAGCTTTTTTTATGAATGAACTTAAATGAAGGAATAAATTTGCTTGCTGTAGTATCTATCAAAATGCATGTTTCCTAATTTTAAAAAATTACTAGATGAAATCAGATCACCTCTAAAATACTACATTTACAAAATTGGACTCCTACAATCCTTTATATACTAATTTCAAAATCATGATAGGTCAGTAATCAATGCCTATATATTTCATTAAATTTAAACATTAACTACTCTATAAATATTATAATTTAAGATACCTCAATAATGAGTCTCCCTCTTACTTCTTATGTGAAACTCCTTTTGTAGCTCAGAAGAACTCTTATTAAAAATTTTTAAATGATAATATTAGGCATATAGCACTTTAAGATCTGCAAAGTATTATTATAAATATTATCTCATTTCATCCTCAAAAAAATCTCTGGAATGTAGGTGCTATAATTCTTCCTAATTTAGATAAGAGAATACTGACAATGAGAGAGGTTAAGTAGTTTATCCATGGTAATATAGCATGTATGTGAGATCGCAAATGAATTCAGATTTTCCTGAGAACAGGTCCAGCACTCAATCCACTGAGCCATTCAGTTATCTCCTACTTAACTGTGAAGAACTGAATACAATAAATTCAGAGGAAGGTCTAGTGATACGAAGCAGAAATGGACTGATGGATTGGTTTTCAAGAGCTCTAGGAATTGAGGCCCATTTATGATGCTGAGATAATGAGATAAAATTTCAAAAATTTTACTAGGATAGCACTGGGTCTAGACTAATATATTACCTATAATTGTGGTATTACTTAAAAACTCATCTTCCTTTTTTATTAGTAAAATGAGTAGGCTAGACAAAAATGTTTTAAATTTCTTCTTTATTTCTTATGTTATATATAAATTCTAAATTTGATGTTATAACTTTTTAACAAAATGTCTTATGCTACTTTTTTTAAAAAGGAAAAAAATAAAACATTATTTTTTGCTACCTGTTACCAGTCAGCATTCTATATTCTTTTGGCACCTAGATAGCACACAGTTATTGAGAGGAACCCCTTCATTAGAGGCATCAAATGATGTCCACAATCTTAATGTTATCATCACCTCCCCACTCTCACTATTTCATATATACAATCATTTGCCAAATTTTATCATTTCTAACTCCTCAATACCTTGCCCACAAGTCTCCTCTTTATTCAGACAGTCCTCATAGTTCAGGATCCCATCACATCTTTCCTGTACTACTGTAATAATCTCCTATTTGTTTTTCAAACCTCAAGCTTCTCTCTAATCCAATCCACCAGTTTCCAAAGTGATTTTCCTAAAGCACAGATCTGACAATATTACTTACCTCTTCAATTATTAATGAACTCCAATGGCTTCCTTTATTATCTCTGGGAAGAAACAGAAACTCTGCTGCTTGACTTGTGACACCTTTCTGGTGTGCATATACATTAAGTCCCTTCTAGAACCTCTCTGGTCCAGTCATACTGATGACTTGGACTTCATATCTCCTCTTCACATAAGCCTTGTGGAATTTTTTTGAACTAAAATCAAGAGACTTTTCTACATGAAGTTTTCTAGACTCTTCTAGATGCTCTAATGTGCTCTCCCTCTTCAAACTGCCATATATCTACATCTACATCTATCTATCTATCTATCTATCTATCTATCTATCTATCTATCTATCTATCTATCTATCTATCTATCTATCTATTTCAATCATTAGAACATAAACTCTTTGAAGACAGGGCTAACTCACTTTAGTACCTGGAATCCCAGAGCTTAAAACAGTACTTCATACAGAATAGGAATTTAATATATCTACTTATTAATTGATGTATCCAAAAGACAGAGGCAGTAGCTAGATTACAATTGGATAAATGATAGACTTGTATAAACTTGGACAAGTTTGAAACCTGCTCAGTAATTTCCAAGCTATGTGAACCAGAGCAAATCACTTAACCTTGCTCTATCTGTTTTCCTTTATGGTAAATAGGAATAATGATACATCTGACTCCTGATTGTCAGAAGGAGAGGAAATGATACATTTAAAATGTTTTGAAAACCTTAAAATTCTAGAGAAATGCTAGCTATTATTATTACCTAGGTACCTAGATTCAGATTCCTAGATTCACAATTAAATACCTAGTTCACATGTTTATTGTGAGAAAAGCTCTTTAAACACTATGTAAAACACTGCATAAAAAGTTATTAATATAACAAAATACTTTCTAAATGATACTCTAATTAATCTAAATATCTCCACAGACTCCCAATCTTTAATTTAAAAATGAGCAAATGACTCTACTTGAGTAAAAATACCACAAAAATAACAGATTAGGAAATTAAAAAGAAAAAAATCTTACCCAAAGGTAGACATTTAGTCCTTTGGAAAGGGTTACTTTCATTTTCATGCCACAAAACAATATACCAATAAAATGTGACTCAAACAAAAAGCAGTAAAAAAATCAATACAGTAATATTCTGAAATGTCAAGACATTTGTATTTTTTAAAACAACTATGAATATAAATTATTTTTGCTTTCATCCTCAAAATAAATGTTTATTCCTAGAATAAAACACCTCATCACTTTTTATAATCATATTCTTACCAAAGATAATACAACACATACTTTGAATATAAAAATTCAAAGAGGATTGTCATCTTTATAATTAAGCATGAGTAGCATTATGTACAATTTAATTTACTGTCACTATCTGACATTATATAAATGGCCAATTGCAACTGATTTCAGAGTTGAACCAAAAAGTTCATTAACATGAATAAAAAGGTGGCAAATGCATATTAAGCATGCATTACAGGAAAGAAAGAATGAGTGCCCATCTGTAACTAAATTGCCATTTAAAACAGAAAAATGATGCCTCCTCACTTTGGATGAAAACAAAAATAAAAAAAAACAAAAAAAGAAATAAGTAGAAAGAAAAGGAAGAGATAGGGAATAGAAGAGAAATCCAATTGGAATATCTAGACAGCATATGCTGATACAATTTTTATAGTTACACTGTACATTTACTGGTTCTAGATACAGAGAGGAAAGAACACTTCTGCACTTGATCTTTTCACCTTGCTCTGCTCCTGCCCCTTGAAGTTGATCATTGCACTTCAGTAGATGACATCATGTACAATTGTATGTCAATAGAGTTGATTTTCTTTATTTAAACATTTATTAGTTTCTTATTCTATGCAGAATATTATGCTATAAAAGAGATTCAAAAAACTTTGCTACATGTGGACATCACGAGGGAGGCAGCATGGAAGAGTAGAAAATATACTGAACACAGAGTTATATGACTTAAGTTTGAATGAAAGTTCTATAATTTATTATCTATGTGAACCTTGGACAAATCTCAAAGTCTTTGGTCCTCAATTTCCTCATCCATAAAATGAAGGAGTTGTCAAGAAATCAGTCTCAGATCTTTTTCAGCTTTAAATTTCTTATTTTAAAATTTCCTGCCTCTCCTACATCTTTGTCTTTTTTCCAAATGTTGATTATAAAGCAGCACTCTACATCTTTCATCCTTTTTCCCCTTTTATCTATGGCCTCTCAGTAAGTGAATCCAACCAATGTTATAGCTTCATCTATCTTTTCTAGCACTGTCATTTCTCCTCTTCTTTAGATTGACATTCCCAGTGTCCTATGAGAAACCTAAGTCAATATCTTTAGTTCTATTTTTTGAAACACATTCAACATTTCCATCCCTGCAAAATCTGCTCATTCTCATTCTTCCCATTTTTTTCTCATTGGTATTATGATTCTCCCCCAGTCACTCATGATGAAACTCAGAATAATTTCTGAGGACTTCTCTCTCCAGTCAACTAATTCCCATGGTGATCTCTCTGTAATAATGCTTACATTCATCCTGTCTCTACAATTTCTACTATTAGCCATCTGAGTTCAGTTCTTTATTATTTTAAGTGTTTTTCCAGGTTGCTAAATGGTTCCTTTGGCGTCTATCCTAAGCACCAATAATGTACTAGTATGAACATTTCTATATTCTACTAAAAACATTCATTATCTTCTTTAGCTTATCAGAAAAGATTAAAAAATCCTACAACCAGAATTTATGAAATCAACAATTTATCACCAATCTACATTTTGAGCTTTATTAACAATTGTATCCTACAATGATTTTCTCAACACCACATCTCTACTTGAAATAGTGAACTTTAAAAATACAATACCCACTCATGGTGTCAGTTTTAATCATTTGCATCTTATTCATCTTTTACATACTTCCATGAAGCCTACCTTGCTCCCTACTTTCTCTTCAAGCTTGAAGAAATCTCCCTCATCTGATTCAAGAATACTTTGTACTTTTTTATGCTCAGCAAATTTTACATTCTGTATTGTTTTTCTTTAAATACATCTTATTATCCCTTCTAGTCAGTAAAGATGATAAACAAGGGGCATGGGCCATAATTGCATTTCTTTTTCTTCCTAGCACAAAGCACTATCTATTTGTCACTTACAAATTTTTTTCTTGAATGAATGGATATCAAGTTTACAAAGTATAATGCCTTATTATTGTAAACACAATACACGGTACTTGTTTTATAACAGCAATAAATTTGAATTTTGGAGGAGAAAATGGAGGATACATGAATTGACTATCAGCTTCAAACATTACACTGTCTCAAAAATTCTACTTGAGGAAGTAGTATTGCTTGATTTATTTTAGACATTTTTACCCATATATGTATGGATTATTATAGTATCCTAAAAATATTAACAGAAGCACAGCACTAAGAAGAAGAAAAGAAAGTCTAAAATGATCACTTCCTATTAATAGAAGTCTTTTCCAATATTTACTATAGTAAGTGCCTAGCAACTGACTGATGAATGGCAAATTATCTGCAAATTGGTTCCCTTGAATTTTCATTCTTGATGACTTTATAACTTAACTGATGGCTGGTAACCTCAAGAAGGTATATTTGATAGATCAAAATAGTATTCTCTGAGCAAAAATTAAGTCATATATTACTATATGACTTTGGCTGGCACTGAAATAAGTTTGTCACACATGATTTACATGAGTATCTAGCCTACTTTTGAACGTGAAAATCTAAATGCTTTCTGAGAGTTAAAAGGTTCCTTTAAACATAGAAAGATTTGCAAAGACAGCATGAAATTTGTAGTAGGAAATAGAAAGCATAATAATTTATATCAAAATATTAAATATTATCAATTTTGGGCACTTTTCAAAATCACAAATAAAATAACTTCAAAGTTTTATTCAATCTCTTTTCAAAATTTAAATTATTAAATTATATTAAAAATAGATTTGCAATGAAACTGTGCATTTAAAGCAATATTTTGACCTGACTTTGGATATCTTAGAAATTTTGCTTTGACAATCTAGGAATTGGAGCATTTATTTTAAATTTAAAATAAGCAATGTTTTCATAATTACACTAAACAATTTTTTGCTGAGATAATTAAACCTGTGGATTTTTTCTTTTATATAAAACAGATGTCAAGGGATTAAATCTGTCTTTTTAATGCAAACAACTACTATTCTCTTATACATAGGAATCCCTCCTGTCACTATTCATTTTCCCTTTCTCTTCCTCAGAAATCCCTTCTCTTTTTCTGCTTCTTATTCTTCTTTTCCCAGTTAAGGTTTCCTTTTGTGTTTTTCTATTCTCCATTTTCAATATTATTTCAGTATAAATTGATATTTCACTTACAACTATTTGGAGAGAAAATAATCTACTTTTGACCATGGTATACTAAAGTTCTATGCCAATCAGGAATGATCAACAACAGTTTTTTAAAGAGGATTACATTAAAAGCTTTGGTTCCATTGTAGCTCTTTTATTATAGGATATGAAATATAGATTTCACAATACAGCAACATGTTTTTAGGCAAAAAATTCCCAAGGATAAAGATTCAGTTTTTGGTTGAAAAACATGCATAAGTTCTCTGTTGATGGCACATAAACTTGTACCTGTCAGAAAGTCTGAATATGATACCAAAGGGGATGTAAATTCCCAAAAAGAACCCTTGCTAACTCTGTAATTCAAAAATGCACAATATAGAAAAATCATAAATAGATAATTAATATAATAAGAATGGATGTCATAAAACAACTAAGGTGAGTTGTTTGTCATTATTGTTTGGGTTTGGGGAGATTACACAACTCCTGAAATCATATTATAAGAACTAAATAAGTGTACCTTAATAAAAAGACCTTAATGAAACATTTTTTCACAAAGAAAGAAATCCTTGGAAAGCTAATATAACCAAGACACTAAAATTTGCTGAGTTAGTAATCCCAAACTTTACTTGAAATAAAAAGTATAGAAAAGTTTTGTTATTATAAATTATATCCCTTTAGATATTGCTAAAATCAGAGGTGAGAATGGTAGAAACAGAAAGAAGTGAACCTCATTAGATTTGATAAAAATGACTCCTTCAATATTAACATAGAGAAAAACAGCAATTCAATCTTACCAGCACATTTAGTTCTAGTGATAAGTGGTGGTCCTGGCAGTCCTGTGCCACCTTCTCCAGGCCTTGTGAGTAGAACACGGATCTCATATTCAGTATCAGGGTCCAGATGCCATAGTTTATAGGTAGGTGCATTGACAGCATGAGTTTCTGTCCAAGATCCTGATGTCATTCGATACTCTACTTCTTTCAAGATAATGGGTCCATCACCAATAATGGAATTAGCATTGAGTTGAATCAACAAATATGTTGGCCCAACACCAAGCAGCTGGGGAGGAGCTATAGGCCGAGGTGGTTCTAAAAGAAATTAATATGCAAAATAATTAGATAAAATTAAATAATATATATCACAATCATGAAATACTCAAAAGCTCTCACCACTATCTATATGACTTACATGAGAGAAACATAATAAACAGATAAATAAACAAATAAAAGGATAAGGAACTATAATGGTTACCAATTATAAATGGCATATTTTATTAGATCAAAACCATTCTTCTTTATAGGAAATGAACATTCAGAATTTGTGACTACAGAAAGCAAAATAGAGAAAAAATTTTGAAATGGATATCTCTGATGAATAATAATTCATGATGGTAAAGCTCATTATTTAGAAATGAAAACTTTTAGCAATAAAGAATGTTGATAACAGTTCTCTTTATATAAGTAAAACCTAATAGTATGCTATACTGGAAAATGCTTAATGTTGCCCAACTAATGCCATGAAGAAATAATTTGTATGCTATGGCCAGACAGGCTTCTATTGAAGCTCTGATCCTGTATCTTTTTATGTAAGACCTATTTTGAAAAAAGGTAGTACATCCCTCCCTTTCTCCTTTTCTTTCACTCACACTATGAAGACGCAAACATGATAAATTGCAGCTTTTTAAGAAGTTCTAATCTTCTTCCTGGTTCTGTAGGAACTGTTCTCAAACCACAGTCTTAAACATTCTTCCCCTAACACAACAATGAATTTGAGTTCTTATTGTCATATGGCAATAATTATCCAAATTTTCAGTTAAACTGAATGGAACATTAGGACAATATCTCTACTGTTGATGTAGTAGGTATAATTACATAAATATAAATGTAGTGTGATTTGCTGCATATCTGCATATCTTGTATAGTTGTGTTTTTTTTTTTACAGTTTTTAAGCACTTCCATTAGGTAGGTGGGGATGTCATAGTGGTGAAGGGAATAGCTATAATAAGGGCCTAACTGCAAGTTTTTGATACATAATCTCAAACAGAACTTTGTAGGGAAATGAAAGCAGAAGGAAAAGAATTGCAAATTTCTTTCTAGACTAACATTACATAACATATATTTCAAGAAGCAATCTGTACTTTACTAATAAAATGAGTTCCCTCCTACATACAAAGTTTGTTTTCATACCAGATGGTTCATATATTGACTAATTTAAGTTAACTAGGAAACAATTCTAAATTCATAGCACACTAGAGCTCTTATAACCTATCAGAGAAGCTACAATTACAGCTCAGCATCAACTTGAAGACATCAGTCATAATCTATGATTGAAAAAAAATTATTTTTCAAGTAAAGTAATAAACAATAAAAACTTATTGTTTTAAAACTTTACCGTTACCACGGATCCAAACCAAATATCCACATAAGGTATCTTAGATTTCATCTATCAAAATTTTTACTCCCTGTCACTCCAAAAATAAAAGGCAACAAAAAACCTAAAACATCTCCTAAAACTGAGAAGGCAGTGATTTCTATATTTTAAGTTCTTAGGATAATTGTTTGAAGTAAAAAAAAGTAGACAATCATAGAACAGAAGATCACAGTTTTAACTAGAAGGGACATTAAAGCCTCTTCAACCAAAAGGCACTTATTTAGTTCATGTACTGCACCAGACATACTAAGAATCCATTTCCTGCATTTGGCAAATGAAGAAACTAAGGCACAGGGAAGCTAATCTCTAGTGGTGTTCTATTATGACGACAAACATTAAATATACATTTGTTAATTCATTGAGATCCTATGCTGAATCAATTCTTCCTGAAAATAATTGCCTTGATGAACACACCATCTGAATGCACATTTTAAATGGTCATCCAAACTTAAAGAGAAAACCAAAAAATCAGAGAAATAGTTTCAAATCTGAACTATGGCATTTTAGAGTGCTGCTAAAAAGCTTATACTTTGATGAACAACATGATTATAACGAGTAAAACTTAGCATTAATGAGACTAATATACCACTGCATATTAAATTTTTTATGTTGGAGGTAAAGAGTAGTCATATATTAGCATATGTATTTTGTTTTTAGGCCCTGGAGGACAAGGAATCTTATTTATAAAATCTCTATTCATTACAATAAATTATGCATGCATTTTAATCAGCTAGCAAATGAACAAGTAATTGTTCTGCAGCATTATTAATATTCTTCATAACAGAAAACACTATCAAACTCAGAGGTATGGTGTTACCCAAATCCCAACAGTATACTTGGTTTAAACTAAAGTATACAATTCTAGTATACCAGTTAACCTTTTCGGGATATTAACCAAATAACTTTCATTTAATGACTGAAAATTATTATATAACCAAGTATATAATAAAATTCCTAATTATAATTTTAAACTGTATTATTTATTTTGAAATTTTGAATTATTAAAATATAACTTAAAGTAAAAATATTATGAACTCTAATCTAATTATTTACATTTTCAATTTTTTTACAACTTCAAATTTTGTTTCACATCAGCAAATATAAATGAATTACCAAATGAAAAAGCAGAAAGAGAAGCCTCAAGGCCAAAAAGAAGTCATATAAAGAGGCAGGAATATATTTTAGGATGCCGATGATAGCAGTTTCCCTACCCCCAAACAACTGTTTGATCACCATAATAAACCCTTTCCTTCTTCATCTAATATCAAATATTATCATTCGCTTAAAGGTATAAATACAAAATCTATCAATGGGACCTTTGGAAAAGGCATTCTCAAATTAATCATAGTATTGTATGAGGAGTATCAACACATACTATTAATTCTGAAAATAGGTATGTAGTGCAGTGGATAGAGAGTTGGGGTTACTATCAAGACGACTTGAGTTCATACCCATCCTCTGACTCTCAATGGTTGTGTCACTTAACAATTTTTGAAATTTAATAAGCCTCACCAACTCGATTAACCTTTGTATTCTTTCATATAATTCTACTCTAAAATAGTTACAATAATAGTTAATATTACTATTTCAAAGGTTTGTTATTAAGATTAAATTGGATAATATTTCTTAAAAACTTCACACAGGGCCTGGCACTTACAACGCACTCAAGAAATACTTTTATTCCTTTCTCTTTCCTTCCCCCTTTCACTGAAATACTAAAGAAAAATTCCATCTATTCCCAGTTCCTAAGAAATTCCTTTGAATTCAACTCAAACATATTAGGCAACAACTATGTACAGAAAACTATGGTAGATTTGGGCAGAAATATAAATACAGTTAAGCTGAAACATAACTCCTCACTGAGCTTATATATGAAGTATGATGTTGAGAAGGGGATATGTCAAGGAGTAATAAATATATATACAAATATGTATAATAGGAAGTATATAAGACAAGTCTGGCTCTTCAAGATTTGAGGAGGAAAGAGCAATTATTTATTTAATTATTCAAGAAGGCTCTTTGGAAGAAGTTTGCTGCTGAACTGTAACTTAAAAGACGGCCACTTACAGAGAAAATAGACCTGTCTTGTTAGAATATAAAATATGTGGAAGGTGGTAGTAGGGTAGCAAAATTTGTCAAGTTAAAAAGGTACCATGTTGAGGAGAGCCTTGACTCCTAAGGTGTACTTAAATGATATTTCTTACATACTAGGATGTTACTGAAAGATTCTGAGAAGAGGAGTAAAATGACTAAATCTATGAATCAATCTGGTGATAGGGTGAAGATTTAACTGGAGGGGTCAAAACTAGAAAGCAAGAAGTTCTTTTGGAACACTACTACAAGAGTCTAATTGCATAGTAATGAAGGTCTGTTCTAGGGAACCCAACTAAGACCTGCGAGAAGAGAACCAAAAATATGAAGATGATCTGGTGGTGGTAGTCAGTTGTTTTTCTTTCATATCCAACTCTTCATTCAGAGATACTGCAGTAGTTTGTCATTTCTTTCTCTGGTTCATTGAACAGAGGAGGAAACTGTGGCAAATAGAATTAAATGACTTGCTCAGGGTCATACTGCTAGTAACTGGCTGAGGTTAAATGTATATGCAGGAAGGTGAGTCTTCCTGAATCCAAACATGATACTCTATATACTATGATACCTAGCTGTTCATGATTACGCAGAATTAATAGGATTTGGATATTTGGAATGATTATAGAAAGGTTGTTAACAATGAGCCATTAAGTGAGTTTTTGGTGGGTGATGAATAATTATTTTTAATAATTATTCCTTATTTGTTCAAATAAAATAAAGAACAAAAACTATATAAACTGAAAAAATGCGGTTTTATGTTAGCATTATTATAATTCTAAATGTTTATTAGAGTTTAGGTCACCAGTTCCTATATATAGTAAAAAGAAATACATATAATAAGATGATAAAAAAAAAAGTTACTCATATGAACTATAGATGTTAATCCAATGCAGAATTTACATGAGACCAATTTTCAGTTACATAATTCTAATCATCAACAAGGCTTTGATTTGGCATTTTAGATTTTATTTGTTGAATACAGTCAAGTAGTCAGGTCTAAAATGGCTGATGATAAAGTTCATTTCAATTGTGGTCATTACATAGCATTCACATTCTATTTTTCTTGTCATCGTTATTGGTGTGATTTATTGTTCTTACCAATAAAATTATAGTCATTTTGTATAAAGTTTTACCTGGATATTATTTAAAATTCTGTTATCAATTCATTGAAATATACCCACACCATGTCTTATTCTTCATAGTGTTATTTAGTATCATACAGATTTTCCATCACATTCATGTACCTTAATTTATTTGGCAATTCCTAAATTTAAAGATATCTACTTTTTTATGACTATAAAATATAGCTATAAACATTTCAGTGTATATTGGACCTGTTGTTCTATCTTTGATCATTTTAGGGGATATGTGTATCAGAACTATCTCAGAATTAACGAGTAGGGGCAGTTTGATCACTTTCTTAATACCATTCTGAATTGTTTTATCAAATATTTAGATTAGACCAATATTTGATTGATAAAAAGTTCTTAAGATAATGAAAATATAGTTCTTTAGAGCAGCAAAAATGAGCATTATACTCATTCACACATTAATTGCATGTCATTGAAATAATCTCTCATGAAAGACCATTTTATTACCTTTCCACAACCCTACAAAAAACAAACATAAAACCCAACAAATAAATAATAAACAAAACCCTTGTCCTGTCCAAGGTTAGGTTTAGTTTATAAATGTCTCTCTTCAAATATGACTCAGAACTAAAACACAGTAATTCAGATATGAAATGATAAGTACAGAATACAATGGGAATAACATATCCTTTGATTGATCATAATAATTATATGAAAAGTTCTGGATGTTAACTTTGGCAGATACAACTTGCTTTTGCCTCACTTAATTATTTTAATTGTGAAATATCCGTAGGTCCTTTTTTATGACCTTCTGTTTAGCAGGTCTCCCTCAAACTGTTTGATGAAGATTTTTTTTCCATTCTAAATCTGTATATTTCACTCATCTTTTGGTAAAAATTCACTGGCCTAATATTCCTACTTTTCAAAATGCTTTTTTAGTTCTTTTTTCACTCCTCATAGTTTTTCATTAACCAGGTAACAAAGTCTGCAAATCTGGGAAGACATCAGCTATGGAAACAAGGTTGGAATAGATGGAAAACACAACTTAGGCATTCTAAAGGATACACTGGAATGCACAGGTCTAGAGAGTAACATTAATGAAGATAAGAACTTCATTTGAATCTTAAATATTGCTATTAATGAAAACAATAACAATTTGCATCTCAAATATTGCTATTATTGCAAATTTGAATATTCTGCATATGTCTTTTGTTGATTCTTTAGGTTTAATACACCTATGGAAACTACAAAATAAAATAAATCCATTATTATTTGTATAATTTATACAGAGACAATATAGAGGCATGTAAAGATGATCACTGGGAGATTTTGGCCTGATATTTTTAAACAATGTATATAATGTGTTCCCAAGCAATGTTAAAGGAATCAAAATGAAAAGATTTCATTCTCTGACCTTAGAAGGTATACCGCTGGGGGCAGGTAGTTGGCCCAGTGGATTATTGCACCCTAGGCAGATAATCTAGCTTGTGACATAGAGCACTGAGTATAACTGGGTCAAGCAATATTCTAAGATGTAAGAAATGTAGACTATGATATAATATTAAAAATATCTTGTGCCAGGTTCATATGACACTCATTTTTCAGTAAAGGAACGAAATATTAAATAGGCCCAATCATTAAATTAAAAAAAAAACTTAAAGCAAACATGAAGATAGAAGAAATTATTATGATATTTTTACTGATGATATTTTAAATTTATGTAACACTTTACAGGCATATATCTTCTAAAGATGAGTATTAATGAGCCTCAGAAAAGTTGTGAATTAAATTGAACAGATCTAGGAAGTACTGAAAACCATACTCAAACCCAGACCCTCGCCAGTAAAATGAAAATAAGTCACACACACACACACACACACACACACACACACACACACACACACACAGAGTTTATACATATAATCAAGCCCCTAGTTAATAAGTAAAATATACACTATCAATTAGTTCAATCAAACTTGGTTTTATTATTATTCCCGATGGGGAGAGTTCATTTTTCACTCTTCTCTACACTCTTTCCTCTTCTCCAAATTCAATGCATTTACCTTTCCCTTTTCTGTCAAAAGAATTACTTGAAATAAAATTTAGCTCCAGTACTTAACTATAAGCATAATCAGAGAGTCAAACAACACTGTACTATGGCTTTCATGTAGGGCAGTTTAAATTGCCTTTCTAACACTAGAACTCCAAAAAGGAGATATTATTTAGAAAAGAGGAATGGGGCATTTTGGCTTTTAAAAAATTGTGGGTGAAAGTGCTTCAAAAATAAGAGCTAGCCCTTTGCATTTTGAATCTTGTAGCTAATGGTTCTTTGTGACATTGATACACAGCACCTACAAAATGTTACTATTTAATTAAAGGAGTTAGTTGACTGGAACAAAAGAACACTTTCTAAGCAATTGCTTAGTGACCAAGTGGCATAAAATGATTTATCCAGCTCATATAAAAAAGTCACATCTGCAAACCTAGCAATAATTCTTATTGGTATTTTACTACAATCAGAGTAATTAAGAATATGTGTACTACACATTTATGATTAATGGGCACATGCACAGCCACATATGTTCCATATTCTTGATGAGAAGTATTTTTGTGTTGCATTTTAAATGTTGCCAATCATTCCAGTAGTGCCCAATTCTTGTGACTCCAATTGGGATTTTCCTGATGAGGATACTAGAATGGTTTGCCATTTCCTTTTCTAGCTCATTTTACTGGTGAGGAAAATGAGACCTACAGGCTTAAGTGACTTCCCTAAGGTTCACATTGCTAGTAATTATCTGAGCCCTGATTTGAACTCAGATCTTCCTGACTCCATGCCTGTGGATTCCAATGTGGAAATTTAAAAAAAACAATGAGAAGCAAGTTCTATGAAACTTTGAGTATAACTATTTTGTGACATGGCACTTTACCAGCCCAAATGATGAAATTGGAAAGATTTATTTCAGCTATTTCTGATTCTAAATTTGGAACTTCACATGATGTGCCTTATCGTGTCAATTTATTAGCCTTGATTTGGAAACCTTCACATGTTAACCTTATCATAAAGAAACACTAGGGCTCATCATATCATTTTTTGTCAGAAAGGACAATAAACAGGATTAGTCCAATATTTGAGGAACATTTGAAAAGATGAAATTCTCTGAAATCCAAGTTCAGACTTCTCAAATATAGGATAGTATATGTACAGTATCTCAGTAAACAATTAGATATATGTTCCCTTTCACCAAAAATAAGAGTCTCCAGCTACCCAGCATGTATATAGTAATTGATTCAGGGAACAATGAATTTCTCAGAATAATCCATGACTTTACATAAGCCTACATGAGTACCATATAGCACAAAACTGTGACCTCCATGTAGGATAATGAATGAGAGTCATGGTACCACTGTGAATGAATCAGGAGTTAATGGAGAGAGAGAACCTGATGCATGAAAATTCTCATATCAACTTTATAAGCACTTGAAATATTTATATGTGTGAATGAAATAATATCTAATGGACTCGCTTATGATAACTAATCATAAAAGTGATTAGAAAAAGTAGATAAAGGAAGGAGTATCTATCCTGCTATTCTCATGGGGTTTTCCTCACATTATGCTAAAGGTAAGGTTTTGACCAATAATCTTTTTGTTAATCCCAAATCTTTGGTTTTAGAAGCAATACCAAGTATTGGTTTTGAGGCAAAAGAGGGGTAAGGGCTGGTAAACTGGGATTAAGTGACTTCCCAAGGTTACACAGCTAGGGAGCGTTGGAGGTCACATTTGAGCCTTGGACTACCTGTCTGAGGCCAACGAGCTGCTCCCAATAATCTCTAATTGATTAGAAAAGAGGCTGCAAAAAAAAATAAATAAAATGATTTAGATATTAGTTGACAGTATGTGTGTCATGACACTTTTAGGGCCTATAACATTTTAAGTGTGCCTAACTCATTAAAAACCTGGATATACAATTACATATAAAAGTAGATACGATCAGCTCTGCTATAACATGTGTTTGGAAAAATGTGAACTTGTTCCAATGCAATATATTAGGTAACATTTTGAGCCTAACTTGAATTTTGAATTTGTTTCTGCATAATTTCTTCTGTGTGATACAGCCATCAAATTACAATAACTCACAATCTGCAGCTCTTCAGACAACCACTTCTAAAAGTAAACCGTAAACTTCAGGTCTTTATCAGGTTCAAGTGCTATATATATACATACATATATATATGTAGTATTTTCTAGTTACAGTATGCTCTCTTGAGATAAAGTGGGTTGGTCTGTATCCCAAACCTATCCCCTCTTCCATTATGGCCCTGAATAGCCTGCTCAATTTATTCAAGCAGCCTGGGGAACAAGCTGAAGACATTGTCATCACTTATTGTAGTATTTATGTATTTCTTAATAGGTAAAAAAAATATGAAATCATTATTTTATTAGGTGGCTATTTTTTGTGTGTCACAGATAAAATTTTTAGCACTAGTTAAGCCCCTAGCCACATTTTTGTCATAAGCTCTGTGGGTTTTATTCAAAGATTTTCTATACAGGTGCTTTCAGGGTATACATATACCAAAATTATAGAAGAAATGCCTATATTTCATTTTAGAAATGAAGTAAGTCATTTGTAGTAATCTTATTGATTCTTTAAATGACCTTATATAGATTTTAAAAAGGTTAGATGTAAAGGTAAATCCAGTAAAAGAGTAGGTTATTGGTTTTGCCACTCAAGTCTAAAAAAGCCTAAAACAAAAACCGCCATGCCTAAAAAGAACAACAAGCATTTATATGGTATTTGAAGGTGTTCAAAGAGATTCACAAATGTTATATCATTGTATACTCACAACTCAGAAAGGTAAATCTTATTATCACTTTTTTACACATTTGGAAATAGAGATAGACAGAGGTTAAGTGACTTGTCCAAAGTGAAGTGGCTGAATAAGGATCTGAACTAATGTATTCCTGACTCCAAATCCAGCACTCTGTTCACAGTGCCTTCTAGTTTCCTCTTTTAATTTACATGAAGAATTCTTAAGATTGTGGTGAAAAATTCAAGCAAATGTTTTATGTCCCAGTGGAATAACTTTCTTCACTTCTGATTTTAACCAAATAAATCATTGTCACAGTCACCTTTTTTCCCCTGTTTTCATAGTAGTTCATAATAGTATAACAAAGATGTGCCTATTACAAATATTTAAGGTAAATCTACAACTTTCTTTGAATTATCTATGGGCAGTCTGAAATCCTGAATATCTTTTTGTAACTTAAATAATTTCACCACTAATTTCAGCAAATACCCAGTATCCTTACCCCATTATCTAAAATTATTCAAGATACACAACCTGCCAGAAAACACACACACACACACACACACACACACACACACACACACACACACACACTCTCTCTTTCTGCTAAATAAGGAGAGCAGTAATCTGATCCTATTATTCACAGTGCTGTTTCCTTTCCTCTATTACTAACAGTTTAAAAAGTTGGCTCTACCTTTATATACTACGTCCTTTTTATTTCAAAAAAGGTACTTATGAAATTTTTATGAATGATCTTTGTTTATACCCTGTTAAGACAATATGGTACAACTTGCTCCTTCATGCTTCTTCTATTTGTCTAGAAGATAATTACAAAAAAGCTGATTTTCCTTATGCAAAAAACTCCCCCAAATACTAACAAGGACCACCCACACACATTTTCATTAGCCTACCCATTCTCTTGAGTTAATCTGGCACTATAATATTGAAATACTTATTTCAAAAAAATAACAAAGCTGTAAGTGAGATTATATAATTGTCAGCAATTATAAAACAAATTTCTTCAATTAGTAAAGGAAAATAGAGTGAGTCATTCCATTTAAGTGACTATCACAATTTATATGAGACTAATAGGGTCTGGCAAACTTTTATCTGTTAGATGGAAATTACCATGAGAGATCTCGATTTGGATGGATTATTTTGAAATGCACGTCCCCACGGAAGAAAATAAGTAGAAGATTTACAAGAATAGCACACAAAGGAACTGTGGCACAGGATAAACTCCTTAGTGCATCATCTAAAACTCTCCACAGTTTGTATAACCCCGGAAATTGATTTTGCCATTGTCAGTTGACTTAGTCCAGCATTGGGATGAGCAAAAATGACATTAGGAAAGCTTGCCAACCTTCTTGATGATTAAGCAACCACAATTCTCAATTCAACTGAAGTTCTTTGTATGAAAAACTTATGGAAGGAAAGTGTTTTAAGAAGTCATCAAATCAAACCCCTAATTTGTCACAGATCCAGAGAGGGTTAGTGACTTGACCAACACCACACAGCCAAGTAATAGTCATAGGATGTGAAGTTAAGCCATGGGACTTTGCAAAGCCAGTGTGCGTTTTCTATTTCCCCCAAGTCTCAGTCTGTATCGTTACCCACAAACAACACAAACTGATTAAGTATGCCTTTGCTAACTGAAAAAAGATAAGAAACAATTTTTAATTATTCATGACACTATTCTATTCCCTGATCATTTCTGAATTTAGTAAAACACAGTAATCCAAAGGAAGTATTTAAGGAGAACTTTCACAAATCTGACTTTGCAGTTTTCTTTCCGATTGCTCCTGCCACATATTCTATCCAAAGTAGACTCACCCTTTCCCTATGAGAATATGAGGGTAGGAACAGCATGTACATACTATTGCCCAATACCTATGTCTCACTTGTCTACTCCATTCTTTTCCCCACCACTGTCCCATCTCAATGATTTGCAATCTCGTCTTTTAAAACAAAACTTAAATGTCTATTTCGTTAAAACTTGTGATCCTCCCAATCAATGATGGTCTTCTCTCTCCAGATCTAACAGAGCAGGCTACATTCTCTAATGCACTATCAGAGTATTTTTATTATTATTAGTGCCGAATGTTAGGAAGTTCATTGATTTTTAAATAAAATATATGTAACCATCACTCCCAGTGTTATACTATAAAGCCCAGAGAAGGCGGGGAATTAAAAATTATCTGATATCTAATATTTACCTGCGACCACTGGACGCCTGAAGTTTAACATAGTACTCCATTTGTAGTTGATATTTTATGCATGCTTGCCTAATTGAATATGACGGAATGATATATAATTTTTATTTTATCTTTGGCATTCAGGGGGAAAAAGAGTCAAATATCTTTCTTGGGTTTATATTAAAAAATATACAAACTGCTTTAAATGGAAACATTTGATGTCCATTGAAACTGTTTTAGAAATAATTATTATTGGATTTTTTCCTACAGCTAAGGCCATCAATAAAACATATGTGTTCACATACTTTAGAAGTTATCAGGCAATAATAACAGAGTATACCTCTAACCAATTGATTTAGTTATTGACATTTTTCAACATAAAATTTTTTGGTCTCAGCTGTAAACTTCCATAGGACTTGCAGACATTGAGCTACACTTTTATTTCCATTACTGGTCATACCACAAAGGAAAGAAAACAATCAAAATGTTAAAATGGGATAAATAATTTAAGACTTTTAAAAGATTTCCTGTTGTATTATGTATAATGTCATACTTTAGAAGAAATGTTCTTTAAAAATTGATTTGAATGGATAGTTCCCAAAATGCTAGGTTCAATTTCAGTCATGTTTCTAGTGTTTGCCATTTGAAAAGATCTAAGCAATCATTTAGTCAAATCCACTCATTTTACACATGAGGAAACAAAGATTCAGAGAAAGATGAAAAGCTTCACCCAAAGATATACAGTAGGCTTTCAGTAATAGAAATGGGGTTAGGTCCAGGTACTCTGACAAAAAGCCCAATATTCCTTGGCCAGGGCCATAGGACTTCCAAGATATCACACAGATGTACTGAAGGAAGCAGATTCTTCTCTGTGGGAACTGCTGTTGAGCAACATCTACTACCAACTTCTGTTTCAAGGATTGTTATTTTTCTCCTAACTTGGCCGCTCTTCCCAATGTCTATATTTCAACATGTTAATGACAAAAACAATTTCTGTGTTCCTTGCATGTTTAACTGCATTTCTATTATACATTCACCTAACATTTTTGCTCGAAGATAGCTTAGTATTATCATTCCTACTTTATGACTGGTGTGACAAATAGTAAAGTAAAGGAATTCATCACTGTGAATATAACTAGCAAAAATAAATATGGCTCAAAAATTGACTTTCAGTTAATATGAATGATTGCTCAAAAGAAAACATTGTTAACCTGCTGTTTCATAAAGGGCAGTCGAGTGGCTCAGTGGATAGAGTGCTAAGCGTGGAGTCAATAAGACTCATCTCAGTGAGTTCAAATTTAGCCTTAGAAATGTACTAGCTGTGTAACCCTGGGTAAGTCACTCAATGTTGTTTACCTCAGTTTCCTCCTCTATAAAATGAGCTAAATAAGGATATGGCCAACAACTCTAACTAACTTTGCCAAGAAAAAACAAATGAAGAGTCAGATATAACAGAAAAATGACTGAACAATCAACATTTTATAATGTGCAGAAAGTCATCTTAAGTATAAAATGAAAGTGTTTCCAACTGTACTAAAGTTAGATGAGAGGCTCATGAGGAAAACATTAATAGACTTTGAACCAAAAACGACTATTACAAAAATTCAAACTTGCAAAAAGCTACCTATCTGCTTGTCTTTCTAGATCCTTCAGTGGTTAAATTCAAATTAGGAACAAGTTATATTGACTTAGTTTAAGTTATTATCTATTAATTATACTTTTACAGTAAGAATAGGCCACTAAGAACTTAGCTGTCTTTTTAAAGTCATTAAGTATTTTAGACTCTATGAAGAAATATTGAACTGGGTGAGATGAGAAATAAAAATGTTTTGATATGACACAATGCTGTCCTTAGGTAATATATAGTCCAATAGAAACATAGAAAAATAACTACAATACAAAATGTTTTATCTATCCATTAATAAACAATTAAAAAAAAAACAAATATGTGTCCCAAACTGTGGTAGCTGCTCAGGATACAGAAGGAGAAAAAAAACTTCATCTTCATAGTAATTACATTCTAAATGGAAGGATTATGTGTTCAAATGGAATGTGTACATAATACCAAAAAAATCAATAAAATAAAAAATATATTCAAAAACTGTGAAGAAATTAAAGAAAGAGGGAAAGACCTTTATGTACAAAAGTATACAGAGGAACTCATAATAGTTAAAAATTAGAAACTAAGGGGATACTCAACTACTAGAGAATAGCTAAACAAATTTTAGAATATCATGTAATAATACTGTACCATGAGAAATCATGAAATGGACAGTTGCTGAGGAGACAGAAAAAATCTTTTTGAAATGATGAAGATTGAAGTAAGCAGACCAATGAAAGTATCATATACACTGACAACAATATATACTCTTTTCCTTTATAAGAAAAATAATTTAAAAAAATTTAAGAACTCTGGTCAATGCAATGTATAAGGCACAAATCCAGAGGCCTAAAAATAACATATATGATTTGCTATTTGTATATAGATATGAAGGACATAAAATGCAGAGTGTGATATAAATTTTTGGTGTGGATAATTTTGAAATTAATTTTTCTGGATAATACACATAAAATGAGGATTTTCTTTTCCTTTTTTAATTGTTTAATGGTCAAAGTAATGGGAATGAAAGATAATAAAAACTCATATAAATGAACCCCCCAAAATTAATACTAATTAACTAAATATAAGGAGCTGTGGGGTTATGAACATAAGTACTTGGGGAAGGGTCTAAGAAAAATATTTTTAATACATGGTAACTTGGGCTGAATTTTGAAGAAAACTAGGAAATTTAAAGAGATAGAAGAAAATGAAGAAGTAGTGCATTATCAAAAAAGGGAACAAGATAAGAGCATAAGTAAAACACTGACAAAATTACACATATGAAGTCTGAGAATAGAATCAACCTTCACCTTGGCAGCCAAGGAAAGTTTCATAGAGGAATAGGATGAAAAATGATTCAATAGGCAAAGAAAGGTGTGGACTTGGGAAACAGTTGGGCACATGGAGGATACAAAAATTCATCTTATTTTGCTTGACCTTGATCTTTGATTGACTACAGAGAAAGGTGGTGTGGCGCAATGAAAGCTAGACACATTAGCAAATATAAATTTAAGTCATGATTCAAATCTGAACATTATGAGTTATGCGATCCTAGGTAAGCCACAAGCTTGCAGAGTTTTGTTTCCTTGTTGACAAAATAGAGAATAATTATTTTTGGAATATCTGTATCACAGAACTGTTGTAAACAAAGTGGTTTGTAAACTGCTACTTATATGGATGCTATTATCATTATTATGTAGAGAAAGGATATATGGTAAAAGAGTAGAAATATGACATATTATCAGGTTGTGGAGAGCCTTGAATGAGTTTCAGAGCAATTTGGAATTTTGCTATGTAGACAAAAGATACACTTTAAGGACTAGCACAGGAGTGACATGACAAGGCCCCTGCATAAAGTAGAAATTTGGCAATGTGGGAAGGAAGATATATTACAAGGTTTCTAGAATAGTACAAATGAATTATAATACAGGCTAAGACTAGAGTAATAGCAGTGGGAAAAGAAATGGGGAGAAATATGACATAGAGGCACTGTATTAACTATATGGATCCTATCTCAATTTTTATGCAGCTCTGAGAAGTTTGGATACTTGGAAGTGGTGTTTTATAATGTTTTATTAATGTTATTATTATGACAGAGGTATCATTTGTACTTGTAAGGCAAAATAATAGTAAAATCAGATGTGCCTATAAATACTTCTTTGGTGAGGAAACACTATACTTAAAACTATATTATTCTACTTAAAATATGATTTTAAAAAGAAAAATTATTTATAAAAATATTGTAAAAATTCAAAACATTTGTTAAGGAGTACTATGCAAATAGTGATCTCGCGATCTCTCTGTCTCTGTGTCTGTCTGTCTGTCTGTCTGTCTGTCTCTCTCACACACTCTCTCTCTCTCTCTCACACACACACACACACACACACACACACACATATTAAATGGCAAGCAAAAAGCAGGATGCCTCTTAAGGTAACCAAAAGCACTACAAGTTATTTTTTTTCATGTTTCCTTGTCCAGGATATACCAAATGGAAGAAGAATGTATAGTTCATAAAGACTATATTACAATATGCCATTTGGATAAATAGGAAATGCAGCATATGTGTGCATTTGCCCCAGATATTATGTGGTCCAATGCCCTACTTTTGACAACTGAGAAAACCAAGGTTCTGAGAGGTCAAATGGCTTTGTTCAAGGTCACATGAGTAATGAGTTCATGATTGAACCCAGGAATGCTAACAACTATTCTACTCCTTCCAGGTACCAGCCTGGAGATTGCATAGCTAAATTGCATTCGTGAAACCATGGTATTATTTTAATGACCACAAAAATTTTTCATGAAACAAAGGCTTATCCAAAACTATAAATATTTTTCAGTAATTTTTTCCTAAAGTTCCAAATTATATAATATTGGTCATCAAGGAAATTAAAATAGAAAATCATCTAAAGTAAAATAGAGAGATAAATGGACAAAGTAGCCAGGCTATATACTTTACAAAAAAAGGAAATCGAGAGTTATAATAGAAAGGATATTATCAAGGAAGTGACAAGCAAGAAAGATTGGCTAGTTATGGGGTGAGGAATAACCAATATATATTGCATGTGTTTCTTTAATATCTTTGGAATGATAAGAGATGATCAGTTAGAGAACTAGGACATTGAATAGGACTCCATTCATTTTCAGAAACAAACTTAATGAGAAAATATGGTCTATAATTAGCTATTGGGTAACCACTGTATCATTGGAGCATATATAAGGCCAGAGCTTTTGAGTGAGTTGAGTATGTACATTGGTGTATGTTTTCAATTCACATCAGATGACGACTGTAGGGTTAGGAAGGGCAGTGAGGATATAACACATATATAGAGCCATGTTTTAGGGGTAGTTTTAGCATGAAAAGAGAAAATGGTTGGTTTAAAATGACTGATCTGTGTGAATTACTTAGGATTCTTTTTTTACAAGAAGAGACTAAAAGAAAGAGCTGAGAATTCTCACATGAAAGGAAGACAGTGAGATGATATTCATGGCAATGCTTTTTAATAAAACTTCAAACATACATAAACATACACATAGATATAGATATGCTATGAAGAGATACATGAATATATGTTTGTTTCTATTTAAATATATATCTTTGTTTACACACACACACCCCTCTGTGTGTGTGTGTGTTTCAGTAACATCTCCTCTCCATGATCCCATTGGGGTTTCCTTCACAAAGGTACAGGAGTAGTTTGCTATTTCCTTCTCCAGCTTATTTTATCAATAAAGAACTGAGACAAACAGAGTTAAATGACTTGTCTAGAATTACACAGCTGCAAAATGTCTAAGGCTAGATCTGAAGTCATGAAAAAGAGTCTTCCTGATTCTAAGACCAATGCCATTCCCAAACTAACTGCTCATATTTGTGTATACACACACATATATACATATATATGTATGTATATGTATATGTGTGTACACATCAGAGATATATACACATATGTATATATGACTCTCTGAAATATATAAAGAAATATGTGTATCTATCTGCAAACACACTTGAATATGAATATGAAGCCAAGAATGAGTAATGAAAACAAAGAAAAAGTGTATCAGCCTAATGTAAGTTTAAGGTAAAGATTTCCCTCAAAGCATAAAGAGATATAATATCCCAACATAATAATGATGTTGATAAGTGTCAGGGCACCTATAAAAATTCAAGAAGGTAATAGTCTATACCCTAACTGAAGCATTTCTTTGCAATCTTTTAGAAAGTATTTTTTCCCAATATCAACAAAATTCAATAAAAAGAAACATTTTTAAGAACAAAAGGTACTTCATGCTTATTTGTATATTTGTAACCAGAATAAAATGTATGGTTCAAATTAATTCTATTGAAAAAGTTTTTATTAAAGATTTTCTATACATAAAATATTGTGCTAAACACTGGAGATAGGAACAAAGATTAAGTAGTCCTTGGCCCCAAGGAGCTCATATTTCAGAGGAGAGAGGGAAAAGAAGGATTTAACATATGTACAGAAGAGGATTTTTTTAAAAATGAGAAGCATGATTTTATTTTTATGAGGGTTTCCCAGTGGAGAAACTCTTTATCAATTCATGACTACAATCTACAATTTCATAGTCTTAGAGGTTTGCTATGGGCATTGAATAAACTGCCAGGCTCACACAACTGGAGGATAACTTGAATCCAAAACTGAACTCTGAAAATGGTTCTCTAACCACTAAGCAAGGTGGCATCTCATAGATAAATATAATAAAAGGAAACTGTATTAGAGAGGCACATAGTATAAGAGTGAGGAAGCATCAACAAGTAGGGACTGTAAATGAATAGAAATTTGCTTTGCAAAAAGTAAGCCTGAATTTAACCTTAAAGGCTGATGAAGATTCTGAAAACTGACTGAGAAGAAAATATATCTGAGGAATGGAAGTACAAACTGTCTGAACATGTAGGAGTAGGAGATGAGTTATCAAGTTTGAGTAACAGCTCCTAGATCATTCTGGTGGGAAAGGAAAGTTCAGAAAAGAGAATATTGGTGAATAAAGACAATAAAATTGATGAGAACCAAATGGTATGTTATGTTAAATGAGAAATGGAAGAATTTACATTTCATGCTAGGTAGACACCTAACAATTTCTGATTATGGAAATGATATAATCAGATTTGTCACTTGATCAATTAATGATCCTCAAGCACTTATTAAATGCCCACTCTATGCTAGACATTGTTTTAACTACTGGGAACACACACAAAAAAATTGCACCTGTTCCTTTCCCTCAAGGAGCTTACAGTTTATTTCAGAATACAAGATATTCATGCATAAACAAAATCTGGGGCAAACTCACAATAAAAACAAAATAATTTCAGAAGTGAGACACTAACTGGGGGAAAAGGGAAAGGCATCGAAAGAAGATATTTTGTTAATTATATGGAGGATGAATTGATGAAGAGTCTTGAGGAAAGGAGACTATTCCAGAAGATCAGAAAATGGAGGATATTGGCTTAAACTAGGGTTGTGGTTAGGCGACTAAGATGACAGTTTCAGACATAAGATAGAGCTACAATTGGTAGAACTCGACAATTGGTTAAAGGAGATGAGGGAAAGGAAGACACAAATGTTCATGCTGTAGATACAAATCTGGGTAATCGGTAGAATAATAGCAACAGAAACAGAAATCTGCAAGTGTAGTGGTTTTAGAAGGAAAGAAGTGACGTTCCTTTAAATTATGTTTATTTTGAAGAATCTTTGGGTAGTAAATGAAGGGATTACCAGGTTAAATTCTTAATTTAATAATGGAGGGGCTGAATCTAAGTCTTTTGCTTCATGCTTTCAAAGTTGATGAGTCACTGATAATGCAAAAAGTAAAATGAAATTGTAATTATGTGTCTGGACTTCATTGGCAATATATGAAAATAGATTAATAAGAAGTAACCACCCCAAAAAAATGTACCCTTTTTATTCACCAAAGTGACATATTCTATTGGTGATCATTTATTTTTTAAAACATATTTTGTTATATTTTGCACTGTCTTCTGAGTCTATGATTTTTAGTAGCACAGTCTATGTCATCCCTAGTCAGAGGTATTATAAGTATCAATTAGTATAAATCAACTGTAAGTGAACAAGGCATTTACAATGCAAGCGATGAGGGGGTGGGGATAGCGAAAAGAGGTGAAAACCTTTCTAAAAACACAAGTCTTGCCATCTCTTAAAAAAAACCCACTGTTCTCAAAGCATACCATAACCAACATTATTAAAGGTCACGAATAGAGTGCAAAGCATATTTTTAATGAGATAAATTCAATTATAATTGCAGCAACCATTCCAGCCACAATTTAGACATAGAATCCAATTATCCATTTCATTTTCATTTACACCTCATGGGTGAGATCATTTATCATGTTTCATGATAATGATCAGAAGACACATGGAAAGTGATTTCTGGAGGTAACAAATTACCTACCATATTAGCATGGCTTACAAGAACCTGTCAACAACTACTATGCATAAATATAAGGTAATTAAATTTACAATGTGCAGGAGTGTTTGATATGCTACTTGCTTCTTTAGCAGCTGCCAAAAATCTGGGTTGCTAAATTCAGTATACCAGTTTGTCTGCTTAAGTATAGTAATTTAGCTCTTCATGACAAATCAGGAATCATTATGCCACTAGAGTACCAACAGGTAGACGGTGGGCCATGGCTCAAGATCTGGAGATGAATCTTTCATCATCTTGCAGTATTACTTCTTGCCACCAAATCATCCATCACACTGCTGAGACAGCTTGGAATGATAGTGCTGGACCCTCACATTACTGCTCCTTGAACTCTGTCTCATCCATCTTTTGCATCAGTCCTGATTCACAGCTAAGCACCATTTCCTGGCTACAAAACTGAGCGTGAACCTGTAATGCCTTTAACCTACAGTGCCACTCTAATAGTAATTGATTTCTCTTTATTGCAAAGCCACTGTTCAGAAGACTATCTCTGGGTGCTGAAGCAGAAAGATGATAAAAAAAAAAACTCAACGCTGTTATACAAAATTTCATTAGTTTTAGGAAATCATCTCCTTTTTGCTTGCTAGTTTGAAAGTATTTCATGATGAGTATGTATTATTTTGTATATTTAACACATAAATAGATAAAGCAAAATATGACAAGTTTACTAATTCTCTCACAAGCATAATATAAATGTAAATAAGCACCCACACATTTAATAAATTTTTATGTAAAACTGCAAAATGTTGTAGTTAGCCTGAACACAATGACAGAAAATAATAAGGCCTCAAATCTGCATGTAAGCGTCCATGTGAACAACGCTTTTAAAAATAAGCTTTGTTTCATTGCACAGATTGCTAAAGCAGCCTTCATAGAATAACACTGGTAACATGCTGGTTTGTGTACCATAAACTACCCTAGACTAAAGTGTTTTAATTCAGTTCCATCTGAATGCTGTTATAAAAGTTTAATAAATCAAAATGATCAAAATGCTCCCAGTGGCAGATTGGAATTCAGTTTCCAATTCAAATTCTCTTTAATATACGGCTTCTCTGACATCTTGCATTTTCTGCCATGTATGGTGAATTCCAAATACCTCCCTTTTCATCATTACCATGCATCAACCAATACAAGCATCAGAACTGTTTTTTCACATTCCTACACAACACAAAGAGATGCCAAAACTGGTTGGGGTTTTGCAGAAGGGAAATGATGACAGGTTGGAGTTCTTTGTCTACCTTTAAGTAAATATTTTTCAACTACCATCTGAAGTCAATGACATTCAGACAGAATTGAGAAAACTATTAGCTGTAGTTCTAAAGAGAAAAGACTCCGTGTTTTCAAGGGAGAGAAGAAAAGGCATCTTTAAAGACAGGGACTGGAGGCATAATTATCAGGAATAGTAAGTCAAAGGACAGACACAGAGGGGAATTCTGCTGAGAAATCACTGCATTGTTTTGGAGTATAAAAGTTTTTGCAAAGACTAAGAAAGGCCTTTCATTTCATATGGACTGTTTCAAGTCCAACTATGTCTGGAAAATAAATAGAAATGAAGCAAAATAATTTTCTGTATTCTTCCTCAATTCATTATCATTACTCATAGATTCTATTCTCTCTAAAAGGAACCATTAGAACATTCACGTTTGAATTCACCTTTGATGTGAATTTCAATTCCGAAACCTTTTTAATGGTGATCTTTGACATGAGTAAGATAAACAAACATATGGCAGTGAGTATAAAATGGACACTTACGTAGTAATACAAGTAATTTTTGTTTACTTTCACAGTTCGGAATTCTGCAATTCCAGTCTCACTTTCCTCTAAAACCTCTTCCCTTTACGCAGAAAAGGCCATTTTTTCCTGTTTTAGATATGAAGTCTCTAGCAATGTCCCTGCAGGAAAATACTTGTATTTCAACTTATGTGACACTGCTTCTGGTGCTATGACTATCTCTCCACTCACTGTCTAGTAACTGAATAACAGATCTTTTCTTTCTTCATTGACCACAAGGAGGCACTTTTGACTTGATGTACCTCAAAACTTTCTACACTAAAAATGATTCAAAAATGTTTTGTAGCTAAGACAGAGATAAAAGTTTCCCAAGGAAAAACCATGATAAGTAGAAAAAATTTACATGTTGAAGATCTGAGATTGAGTTCAATTTCCTATCTGTAAGACTTTAAATGACTGACTCCCCATTTTCCTCACTGCATCGATAAAATGAAAGGATTGAACTAGATGACCCACATGATTTCCTCCAGTTTAAACGTCCTGTAATATTGCTTGTTATTGGCATTCTGGTCGTTCTTAGAACAGGAAAGGGGTCAAGAGAAAATCAGTCACTTTTTGGAGTATGCCTGAGAGTTTACAAGTCATATTCAAAATTGAATTTGATCCAGACAGCAATCTTGTGAAGCAGTAAAAGTAAGTAATTCTTCAAACATTATTTTATATATAAGCAAACCAAGGCTCAGAGAAGATAAATAGCTTTCCTAAGGTCACATTTAGAAGCTGGTAAGAGTATTAACTCAAACATAGGTTTTATCATTCCAACTCCATTTACTACTCCATTTCAGGGCATTTTTTCATAGTTTTTTTCATTTATCATGGCTATGATAATACTTATTGTCTTACCTAAGTGTCACAGGTGTTAGAAAAATCAAGTTACACAGCTGGTATTGAAAGTATTTTATGACCCTAAACCTTTCATGCTATCCCCATTCCAATAAATAAAGCTCTCTCATTTTCATACACTCACTTTTTCATCAGTCAACTTTTAAAGAAGCTCTGCTAGTTACTGATGCTAATATATATTAGCTTCAGTGGTCCCTATTGCCTATAGGATAAAATACAAACCCTGCAAGCTGACATACTTAAGTTTTCCTTAGACATTTTGAAGTTTTCTATTAACCCATACCTGGTCTTATACTTATGTGTTTATATTGAAAGGTAATAACATGGCATAGTACAAAGCTGAAATATAAACTATAAATATTCTTTGATCTAGTAGGATCACTTCTAGATCTGTATTCCAAAGAGGTAAAAAAGTAAAGGGACCTATTTGTACAAAAATATTTATAGCAGCTCTTTTTGTAGTGTCAAAGAATTGAAAATTGAGGGTTCTTTATTAATTTAGGATTGGCTGAGCAAATTATGGTGTATGACTGTAATGTAATGCTATTGCAGTGTAAAATGATGAGCAGGATGATATTGGAAAAGCTTGAAAAGAACTACATGAATCAAGGCAAAGTGAAGTAGGCAGGACCATTGAAAAAGTGTACAGAGTAACAGCAATATTGTATGATGATCAACTGTGAAAGGCTTAGTTTTTATCATCAATACAATGATCCAGGACATTTCTGAAGGACTTCTGAAACCTGAAAGATAAAGAATGATATCCACTTCAAGAGAAAGAATTGTTGGAGTCTAAATGCAGAAAAAAACATATTAGTTTTTACTTTATGCAATTATTTAGGTGTTTTGGTTTTATGTGTGTCTTCTCAAAATAATGATGAATATGGAAGTGTTTTGCATGTCCATACATGGATAACCCAGATCAAATTGCTTACCATCTTGGGGAGAAGGGAAGAAAGGGAGAACATTTTGATCTTACAATTTTGGAAAATATACATGGAAATTATTTATTACATGTAATTGGCAAAATTAAATATTAGAAACAAAATTAAATTTTTTTAAAGTAGAAAGCTAGAATAGTCTAAAAGACCTGAATTCTAATCTTGCCCCCGATACTATTTATCAATGTTGTTGCTTTTTTTCCCCTAACCACATACTAGACTATAACTTCTACAAGAGTGTTAACCATATCATTATTTTCACCAGTGTCTACAAGGTATTATAGTTTAGTCAATAAAAACATGGACTTCCAGTCAGGAAAATATGTATTTGAGTCGAATATTACAAACACAAACACACACACACACACACACACACACAAATAGCTATGCAACCATGGATAAGTCATATAACAACTTGATATGGTTAAGATAACTTTAAGAGTATACATTAAAGAATAATTATCTAACTACATCAGTAGAGGGGAGTTCCACACAGATGTAAATCACAAGTTCTGACTTCAATAAAGAAAAATCCCCAGTGGCTAGCTAGCACTAGATCTTATAAGTGCCTAGTGATAAGAAAATATTTCTACTTAATTCAAATACTAAAGCACCTCCCTAGCATAAAGTCATTAAATGCCAATATGCCCTAATAGGAAAGCTGTTTTTCCACTTTCTTCTATTACAAGTTAAAATGTAAGTCAAATCCTGAATGATATTTTAAAGTAATCTGTACTTCTATATTTTCTTGACATGCACCACCAATTAAATTAAAAATTCCTTGTGGGTAGGTGTTATGTCCTCTATTTCTCCAGTGTTTCACAGTGTCTGGAACACTGTGGATTCTTAATATTGCTGCCTTACCCAATAGAGCTGCACAGAAACCAATTTAGACAGGCATTCTTTCTTTTGCTTACCCAGGCTATTTTCTTATTAGGCCTTACAACAGGGAAAAGAGGGTGATGACAGGAAAGAACTAAAATTAAAATGTAAATCATACCATATTATAAATAGAGAGGATCTCATTGGTTTAATGGGATCAACTTCACCTGTTAACACAACTCTGATAAAAGAATAAAGGGATCAGATCCAGCTGGGGGAAAGCAGTTAGTTCTTAGGAGCTTGGTAGCAGGTAAGAAATAATTCCAGTACCTCCCTGATCTATCTGAAGTCCTCAGTGAGGGTTCTAGCTAAAGACAAACTCTTCCAAAACCTGTTCAGTGAGAGAAGCTAATATCAACTCCACTGCGAAAACTCCTGCGATCCACAGGAGTTAATTTTGGAAAGACATTCAAAGCTCTTCAGGGAACTTATCATCCCCTGCTATGAAGAATTTTTATGAGGATGTTAAGGAACAATAAATGCAATCGGAAGGGGATAAAAAAACTATCTGGATTTGAATATCATCTCAGTATTGCTACAGTGATACTATGGGGAGGATAAAGAGTGCATATGGAAAAATCACGTATATTTCATTTAATAAAATGCCAGTTTTAAATCATGGCATAAAGAAGACAGACAAGGGCAGCTAGAAAACAAAGTGAATACAGTATTAGGCCTATTATCAGGGGACCTGGGTTCAAATTTGACCTCAAATACTTCTTAGTATGTGATCCTAGGAAAGTCACAACCTCAACTGCCTAGCCCTTACCACTCTTTTACCTTGGAATTCATATGGATTCCATGACAGGGGATAAAGGATTAAAAAAAAAGATACACCATTATACTATTAATTCTTGACATCAGATTAAATTTTTTAAATAATAATTATTTTTAAATGAATGTCAAACCAATCCAGATACTATTCTACAGATTGTTCTAAAAGTCATAGTGCTATTTTAGCTATTAAAATAGTAATTTAGGGTAGCAGAGCTTAAAATTATACTAAGACTTTGTGGACACCTTGTTTTCAAGACCTGTATATTTAGAAAGGAATGTACTCTTCAGACATCAACTGCCTTCCAAGATTAGAAATAATAATTTTAATGATACTTGGTTTCAAGTCTAGCCGTAGTGCATTATGTGAAATAATGTTATCACTAACTTTTGTTACTCATACAGTCTTTTAAAATGCATCAGTCATTTTGAACACTAATTCATCTGAATGACTAGCAACTACATTAAATGAGGGGTGACTTCCATCTTTCTTAGGTAAAGCATTCAAGTTGTACAAAAGAGAAAAAACGTGAATATGAGGGCTACTGGATTGAAAGTAAGTTAAAATATAATTAGCATTCTCTTCTGGCATCTCAATATGATTTTCATGCACTTCAGTAAACAAAATCTAAAGGAGGATAAATAGGCTACAAACGCCTTTCATATCTAAACAGACCACTGCCATCCAGATGGACATTTTTATTTAGCTGTTTGCATTGTTTTCAAACAGCTATTTTGAAAGTGTTAAAATGTATATAGTTGAATCCAATGGTCTTTCCCAATAAAATTTGAAGAGGGAGTTCAAATTGTCATATGAATTTGTAAGCCTAATGGTTCACATATAGAAACTAAGTTAAAATCAATGTTGTGTAACAAACAAACTAAATTGTGGAGGTTTGTCTTCTGAATTGGTGATTTCAGAGTATGGTGGAATGATGTCTGATTCCCCACTTCCCACAATATAGATTAGTTTTCTCTAAAAAGTAAGGGAAGAAGTTGTCAGGACTTAATCATTTCCTGATTCAGTGGATGGAAGTTTCTGTTTGCCTAAGGTTATGAAAAGCCTTACAAAGGTGAAAGAGATTTCTCTAAATGTGGTGGATTTCTGAGGAGCCCAGAAGTCATGATATCCTGTTCTACCCATCTCATTTTCACATGGAGACTAGGGGTGGCCATATACAGAGAAGGTAAGGGCCACTGTGTCTTTAGTGCTTATTCTTGCATAGCTAAGGAAAAGTAAACCTCCTCTCATTAACTGTTCAAAGACCTTTGAGAGTCTTATTTTGTCCCAATATCATAAATACAAAGGGACAGTGCTAAGCTCTCCATTAAAACATAGCATTGAAGTAATCAACTACATGTAGTCAGTAAGCCACTGTCATTTAGTTCTGCATTATAACTTGTGCTGCAGGTTAGAGGGAGGGGAAGGATGAGTATTTAAATTGGAATTTTAAAATATACTGAATCAACTTAAATTTAAATTATGTTTACTTTTTAAGTAAAGCATCATCTACATTTTATTTTGGTTGGTTCAAAGACTACACCTGAATTATTCTCTTCAAACTTTCTCCTGTTACCACTATCTTCTACTATTTCAACTAAAAATGTGGTGTCAAGCCCTTCCTTTAATTCCTATATTCTCAGGATAACCCAACTCACATGACACACAATATCAGGTACAAAATCAGAATCACTGAAAATAGGGGCTAGAAAAAGAGATAAGAGAAGCCTTTAAAGGTGGCCAAAAGCATCAGTCAGGAAAAGCTCTATAAAGCTGCTATAACTTGTTTAGAGATGGAGCTATGTGTACAGGGACAGAAAGCAGGGGGTTCAACCCATTTTCACATCTAGGATTTCCAAAAGTCAAGAGTCAGCAGTGTGGGTCTCAAAAACAAAAAAAGGTTACTGTGGGAAGAAAAGCAGATGCCAAGTGGAAAAGACATTCTTCTCAGAGATTCTAAATAATTTAGTAAAAGGAAGTGTGCCTCCATTGTAATGGAGGGAAGACTAATTTAAGGAGGGGCTGGAGAGGAGGTGTTAGGAAAGGAATATGAGAAGAGATCTGCTGAGAACAGATGACTAAATCAAGGAATATGGACTGGACCTGAAATTTCATTGGTATACAGAAGCAGATAGGAGTTCTAGAAGCCAGCACCTTCTCTGTTAAGCATTCCTATTGTATTAGAAAGTTGCCTGGGGCAGCAAAAAGGCTCAGTGATTTGCCCAGGGCCAAACTGCCAATATTTGTTAAAAGGTAGGAATTGAACCAAGGTCTCACTTGTTTCAAGAGTGGATTTCTAACCATGATGCCATGTTGGGAGACGAATGAGATAATTATAAATGACAAAGTATACTCTCCCAAAATATAGATGCATTCGTAGCTATTAAACTAAGTGATACTGAAAAAAAATACCTTCACAGGTTCTAAAAATGTAATATTATGCCCCAAATATAAGTGTGTCATTTTTTTGTTATTTATGATCAAAAAATTTTTTCCTAGAGGCAATATGGAGAAGTAGAGAGAGAGCTGAGTTTGAAGCCAAGTAGACCTGGGTTCAATATTAAGTTTGGCCTTTCACCCATGCTGGACTTGAGGTTCTGAAATAGGTACTTAACATCTTAGTTCCCTTAAAAGTCATAGAAAAATAACTTTAAGTTGCAGAAAAGGGAAAAGGTGGGGTTTTCCTCACCCAGAAGTATTTATATCAATAAAATCACAGCTCCAATACCTATCTTAACAAATATTTATCAAGTTATCTAATATTTACAAGGCACCTGAATGTAGAAAGATATCCTCAAGTTTCAATAAGCACTCTGAAGGAGGAGTCAGGAAGCAAATTTCCTAGGCTAGTCAATACTGGTGACAGAGAAGAAGCCAGGTATTCATAGAGTTTACAATCTAACCTGAGGTATAAGACAAATACATATACAAAAATAACTAACAATATATAGTTAGAAATGTTAAGTGCCAAATAAGAAAGATAGTGACAAAAATGAGCCACAGGTCTCTATGGAGGACAAATACACTATTGTTCAAATAGGCAAAGAACTGGCAACTAGGTGGTTCAATAGATATGGAGCCTGCCATGGAGATGGATGGTCCTGGGTTCAAATACAACCTCAGACATCTTCTAGCTATGTGACTCTTGACAAGTCATTGAATGCTGAATGCCTTGCCTTTAGAGTTCTTCTTCCTTGGAACCAATACTTAGTATTGATTTTTTTTTAACCCTTACCTTCTGTATTAGAACCAATATGGCAGAAGAGTGGTAAAGGATAGGCAATGGGGGTTAAGTGACTTGCCCAGGGTCACACAGCTAGGAAGTGTTTGAGGTCAGATTTGAACCCAGTACCTCCCATCTGTAGGCCTGACTCTCAATCCACTGAGCCACCCAGCTGCCCCCCTTTGTATTGATTCTAATATAGTCAGTAAAGGTTTTTTAAAAAAAATAAGCATAGTGAACAGGGCCTGCAAACTCTAGTGCAGAGAAATTGATGTTAGTTCTTAAACAAAATTTTATTGTGTTTTTAAAGGAATAGTTAATAAAGATATAGAAACGGACAAACAGATAACAAAGAACCAACATGAATTCATCTACAATTGGTCATGACAGACTATACTCATTTGCCTTTTTATATAATTTGGATTACTACAGTTGGTGCATTTAGTGAATACTTAAAAATATAGTTAACTGTATTTTGGCATATCATTATGGAAAAAAATGTCATACTAATTTTATGGAAAACATGGAGTTATGGATGAGAGAACACTAAATATTTAGGTGAATCTATACAAATGTCTAGAGCCAAAAAGTTATCCTTAAATTTTGAGTATCGCGGTGGAAGGCAGTCTCTAATGTAATGTTCCAAGCGTATGTGCTTAAATAATGGTTAGATCTGGATTCATATCCATCCTCAAAAACTTCCTCAACTGAGGAAAACAGAGATACTAATAGCACCTACGTCTCAAAGTTGTTGTGAGAGTCGAATAAGATATTTATGAAGTGTTTAGCATCCTATAAGTGCTTAATAAATGGTAGTCCTCCTTACCCAGAGACAAGAGAAATATTTTGAAATGAAAAAGGAACAAATTTAGACTGGATTTATGGAAGAGCCTTTAAAATTACTTAAAATAACCAGTTGTCCTAAGCATATCCAGGTTGTTTTAAACTATCAAAAATTAGTGGGCCTTCTCCCAAATTGGAGTTAATAGAACTGCTTGAAATGGTGCTCTGGGACTTTCAGAGAGAGAGAATGTAACAGAGGTCAGGGGGTTAACTTCAGAAGAGAGCCTTCAGCTTAAAAGATGCATCATGTTTATTTAAGTAGGTAGAGAAAAGGAAATTTGAGGATTCAAGGTAGATGAGATAGTAAGAGCAAAATGGCAATTCACAACAGAAATTCAAAAACCAAAAGTTTTCAAAGTGAGCTTTATCATTGGTTGACAAACCACTAGAAAATGAAGTGCATAAAAATGTCGGATATTTCAGCCAAGATTACATATTTTACACACTTCAATTTTTAGATACATTGAGCAAAAGCTTCTGTACCTCTCATACTCTCTAATAACCACTGTTGTCAATAAAGTTTGACTTCCCCAAGCTGAAGATGTTATCATTACTCAAAATGATCTAGAAGCAATACTAAAGTCATGACATAGTAAATTGTGTATTTTTTTTTCTTTCCTTCCCCTGGCTGTGAGAACACATAGATCAATATTTTTCAGTATGAGAATCCAGCAGTGAAATTTTCATTTGTTACAAACAGCAACAAAAAAAGCCCTAAGCATGCCCTGTCACTTTCAGTTTAGGAGGAAATGCACAAATAAACTCTTACCCTAGGGTCATCTTTGACAAGAGGCAATACTATGCCAGCTTATATTAAAGACAATTCATATCAATGGCCCAAAAATTTCCTATAAAATTATCATCTTTTGTATCCATGTAACAGGATGTCAGTTTTAAAGTGTCACTGAGATATAGGACCTGTCATTCTGGCTAATTTTCAGTATAGTTTTAACACCAGGATAGCTGATCCCCGGAGGGGATCTTTTTGGTTAGCAATATTTGTTTGGTAGTTATCAAAGAAACATGGAAATATATTTGTCTATAATGTCAAATAAAACTGTGAATAAGGCATTGTGCATTTATTCTGATGTGCAATAACTAGTGATGAGCAAAATAAATCATAGAGATATACACATGCATATATGTATGTATTTTGATTAGATTAGATATAGATATATAAGAGAGACAGACAGAAAGAAAAAAAAAGTTATGTGCATATATTTGTGTGTGCTGGAGCCAGCTCAACCCAGCTCTTGGGTGATGATTATTACATTTTCAGGATAGCTACACCTCAGACATCGGTAAAAGTTACAAACCAAGACTTAAATTGTTGTTTTGTTGAGTGTCTTCACTGAAGAGAGTGATAGAGAAAATATTAATAATCCAGGTTAAATCTAAAAGTGTGTCCTGAGTTAAATTTTTTTTCAGTCAGTTGATAATCATTTACCAACATTCCACTGTGTGAGTTCACTTGCCCACACACAAATAAACATAAAAGTCTTACTGAAATTTTAAGTCTTGACAAATAGCTTTAAAACTGCTTACAATAAAGAGCCCTGGACTAGGAATTAGGAGACCTGGACTCTACAATTCTTGCACTGAATGGCCGTATGGCTACAGTTCACAGTGGGCTCCAGGACTTACTTTTTTTCACCTGTAAAATGCAAGAGATAGTGAAATGATTTCTAAAGTTCCTAACAGGAAGAATTTATGAATTCTGTAAACAATGCACTCTGTTGCTAACATCCAAATACATTACTTTGTGAAATATGTAGGTTAAATGCTTAGTCAATATTGCCTTAAAAAGACAGTTCTTGCCTTATAATTTTCCAATTTTAGATAATTAAATATTTAATGGATTCTCTCTCCTATAGGAGTTAGAATGTATTTGGTAGAGAGCCTTCTGCAACCCTGTACAAGGCAAGTGATGCCACATTTCATTGATTAAAAAGTGTTTGCATCATGGGTCAATATCCACTTGTACAAAGATAGAAATAACATAAGTCTCTTATCCAGCAATTTAAAAACTATTCCTTTTACAAATGTCACATATTTCATCTCTAGAGACATCTGATGAGTTGCTGAATAGGTAAAGTAATAATTAACAAGGAAAAACAGTTTCTTATAAAAGTAGCTTAAACTAGGATATCTGAATAAAAACTTCAACAGTCTTCCAGATCTTGTCAATAACACATTCCCCACTAAACCTCTTTCTTAAGTGTTTTTATATGGAGATGTTTCCATCTCTTCATTAAAGCCAATTTTCCCTTTTAAAAAATTCATCACTACACTCTTAAAGCCATTATTGCTCTGTCAAATAGCCTTCCGTTTACAGCTGCCCTTTGATCATCAAGGGAATATACACACATCCACATGACATGTTCTGAAGATACAGTGAATATGACAATTTTACAGCGTAATCACCATATTTACAGTGGGGATTATCCACAGCAATCTTTAGTTCAGCTAGGAACCTCAGGCTAACAGTAGTGTCAGGTTGGGAGGAGACTGTGGTCAAACACTGAATCGGTATAACTGACGAATCATAATTATGTGTGTATGTAAGAAAAACTCAAAATGCTCATATCTGATTGAGTGTTTGACTTAATGTGACATCATCAACAATAATAACCAACAAAATTGCCGTAATTATTTTTATTTTGTAAAGGGTTGAACATCCATTATGTTATTTAAGCCTCATGATAATCCTGTGAGGAAGGTGCCATCAGCATGACTATCCTCATTTTAAAAAGCACAAAAAGTAAAGCTCAGAGAAGTTGACTTTCCGTGGTAAAAGAATTAGAATTAGGAGGAAGATTAGAACCCAGATCTTCCAGACTCCAAATCTAGCAGTCTTGCCACAAAGTGACAGGATCTCTCCCTAATGTTTTGTTTTGTTTTTGACTATTATTTTATGTGGGGACATCTGTTCTCCTTCACTACTGTTTATGATAGAGTCAGTTGCACAGACATGAGAGCAGAAGGTTCATTTGAAGTAGAGCAACAATCAGACTGCAGAAAGGCAGCTGTTTACTGAGCTGCATGCAGGGACATCCAAGAATTACCCTATGAAACAAAGGATTTATATGGTACTGATATAAGATTATCATAGACAGCTTGTGTGGTGATGGTATAGTAGTGGTGATGAATGTGCATCAACCAGTCTCAACTATTTCACTTGATTGTCTCTTTACTTCTTGCCTCATTTCCCATCAACTGAATGAAATAGCATAATGGTTGGCACAGAGTAATTGGAGTTATTCACATCAGGAATACTATATGGGTAAGGCTTTCAATTATACAAGAAAAAGTATTTTCATTGAAGGAAATATTTTAAATATATATTTGTGTTCATATTAATTTCAAATGTTAACTTATGACAAAAATTATGCATAGTATAGTTTAAAATTTAGATTTCCATAAATAAAATTATCTGACTAGCAAATTTTAAAATTTCATCCTTAATTTTCACTTATGAAAATCTCTGTAATTTTATTTTTTTCCATGATGCTTTGGAGTGAAATCAGTAGGTTTAAAAACAAACATGAAAAAGAAATTTATCCTTCAATATAAGTTATTTGGATCTCAAAATACTCTTTTTCTTTTTTTAAGTAAAAAAATTCTTACTATACCTCTCACAATTAGTTCAGCAAAATTGGAAACTCCGGAACCTCTTTCTGACTGAGTTACACAGCGGTACAAATCCTGATCAGTTTTTGTCACTTCTTGCAATCTAAAGGAAGCAGCAAATCTTCTATGATTGATATTTTTAGTCTGTGCCACTGGTATATCCTCTCCATTCCGTCTCTGCAAACAGAAATCAAATAGTCAAATTAAAGCTGAAAGTACCTAAGTTATTTTTAAATGTCAAGTTAAATAAAGCCAACAAGCATCAGGTCTATATAATGCACATCTACTATGTTCCAGGCACTATGTGTAGGGAATAAATAGTGTAAAAACAAAAACAAACAAAACTACAAGCCACAAAATATCCCCTTCTATGAAGAAGTTTACATTCTAATAGGAGAAAAAAAGCGAATAAATATATAGAAATAAGATGAATTAGAGAAATAACATAAACTTGTGATAAGCACAGTAAGAAAGGCACTAGCATTAAGCAGGGTAGAGAAAAGATTATTCCGGAAGGTAAGACTTTGATGCTAGAAGGAAGATGAGAAAGCTAGAAGGTGGAGATGAAGGACCTAGATACAGAAATCAGCTAGTTAAGACATTTGCAGTCTAGAAATAGAGTGCCATGTATAAGAAATGAGAAGGATGTCAATGTCACAGCATTACAGAGCATATATGTAGGAAGAGGATATAAGGTATTAGAAGAAAGGAAGGAAATAAACATTTATTAAGTACTAACTATTGACCAGAAACTATGCTAAATGCTTTACAAATATTGCTTCATTTGCTCATTGCTTCAATTGTAAATCAAAGAGAGAGATACTAGTATTACCCCTTCAATTTTATAAATGAGTAAACTGAGACAGATGTGAAGTAACTTGACCAGGTTTCACAGAGTTACTAAGTGTCTGAGGTTGGATTTGAATTCAACTCTTCTTAATTCCAGGTCCACCATTCTATCTGCTATATGACTAAATTGCCATTAGGGGACAGAAATTTAGAAAGGTAGTAAGAGGGCTAATTAGAAAGAACTTTAAAAAGTCAGGATATTTTATATTTATTCTGTGAGGTAATAAGAAGCCACTGAAGTTTACTGAATTGAGGGAGAGAGGATATATGATATGGTCATAACTGCACTTTTGGAAGATCAGTTTTACCACCTTCATGGGCATATTACTGACTGGATTGTAGAAAACTTTGAGGCAGGGAGCCTAACCAGAAATATATTGTGACAGTCCAATAGGAAGGTGATGATGTCCTATATTAAGATGGTATCAGAGAAAAGGAGGAGTATGAAATACATCAGAGAGTAAGAAGGCAAATCCATAGGACTTGATGAGTGATTAAATGAGGAGTGGGAAACCAAGAATGGCTGAAGAATGATAACAAAGTTACAAATCTGAGTGACTAGGAGGAGGATGGTAACTTCAAAGGTGCCAAGAAAGTTGGGAAGAAGAGAACACTTCATTTAAGATGTCTATTAGAGACCAGTCTCCTTTGTGACTGAAGATGCAAAACTGTAGAATTATGAATTAAGTAGAATTAACGATTATCTACTCAGAAATGATCAATGAATCCATGGAAGCTAAAAAGTAAATCAGAGGAGATAATTAAGAGAATCTAGTACATAGGCGGGAGGAACATCTAATGGGTGTTACCTGGATGCACATACAACAATACATATAACAACAGACTTAGAAGGAAGAGTCAACTGGTTAGAGGAGAAGCATGAGAGAGGAGAGCATAACAGATGAGAGACAGACAGAAACAGAAACAGAGAGATACAGATAAGAGATGGAGAAAATGAGAACATCAACAATATGATGGTAATTGATAGTGTGAAAAACTTCAGAAAGTTCAAAGATGAGGAATGAGAAAACTAATTATTTTGGGTAATTAAGAGATAACTGGCAACTTAAGAGAGAGTTGTTGCAGTGAAATAATGAAGTCAGAAGCCAGAATGCAGAGAACTGAGAGGGGAGAGGAAAGATAGGGAGTGATTACAGAATGTTTTTATGAGGGAAGAGACTCACTATGAAAGCTAGAAATGATGTATGAACCAAGTGAGAGGGGTTTTTTGTGTGTCTGTTTATTTTTGTTGCTATTGTTTGAAGCATGCTTGTAGGAGGTAAGGACATATCCAGTAGACAAGAAAAGAATGTAAATTAGTCAGAGTGGAGATGATAGAGGGGACCATCTATTGAAGAAGACGGGATGAAATGGTACTACTTGTGCATGTAGAGAGGCTTGACTTGACATGGAGAAGGATTACTTCTTCCTGTGAAACCCTGGTGAAGATGGAGATAGTGACAAAAGGAACCTGAGTGATATGAAATGAGGAAAAGGAGAGATGCAAGGGTTCTTAATTAATGGCCTCAATTTTTTTTTCCTGTGAAATCTGAAATAAGATTCTTAGCTGAAAGGATTGTAGTAGGGAAGAGATCCATAAAAGGTTTACAAAGAATGAAAAGTTTTGGGAAAGCTGCTATAATGAAGGAGATACTAAATCAAATAGAGAGGTTTATTTAAAAGTAATAGCTTGCCACAATGGAAGTGTAGTTAAAATTACACAGCATAAATTTGTACTGTACCCAGTAAATTGTTCCATGATTTTCTTCAACTTCATTCAACATCAATGTAGTGAATGGTGAGAGTAATGGAGCCTTGACAGGCCAAGATTAAAAGGGAAATGTGGACAATGAAGAGCTGGAACTGGTTCATTAAGGAGCCAGTATAGTGAAAAGAAGAGAGTGGTAGCCTGTCCATGAGAAATCACTTCATAGGAATGGGGTGACAGAGAGTTGTAGGTACTGGAGGTCGTGATGAGGATAATAAAGATGATGTGGGGCTCAAGGAAGTGGGAGAGATAGAATGTTTCCATTTTTACACATTATTGGCCCATGGTAGAGCTGAATTAAAAGTTAACATAATCTAAAGACAGAAAAATAGAGTATAAAACAAACACAACTCCCCCCCCCCCCCCACACACACACACAACTATTCTCAAAGCTATCTGCCTAACTCTTGACACTGGTAAGGCCAATTTATACGAGTTAAAATTTAAGTAACTCTATTTCTTCACCTTTCTGGTCTACCTATGTTCTGCCATAGAAAGGCAGCATGATATATATAATCCTGGGCTGAGAGGGAGATTTGTATTCAAATTTGTCTAATACTAGTTTGATTCAAGGAAGTCATTTACTGCCTGCTCCCCATGCCTCCATTCCCTTCATACTTCAGACAACTATTGAGTCTTAAGTAACTTGGAGAATTCTTCCAAAGTGAAATGAGAAAATCCACAATGAATATCCATACCTCCTCTATACCCAAGGTTATAAATGTGGTAATTCTTTTCTTTCCCAAACTTCAAAATTATTATTAAAAAAAAAACTTTATGCCTTACTCCTATCCTTCAGGAAAAGGAAATGATCCCAGGAAATAATGGAAAGGTGCATGAATAGGAGTGGAAGTGAGCGAGAGAAAGTAGCTTTCAGGTTAGTTAAAAAAAAAAATACCTGAGGGTTATAGGTACGATATCACCAACATAATATGCTCTGTTATACCTAAGTAATTCCTTACCGGCTGTCTGATTATACACTTTCATGTGATATACTTTTTATGAAATTAATTTCTTATTAAGAAATATACCAAAAGACAATTCAAATAATAGTGCCCTCCCCCTGAAAAAAAAATCCTCTGAACTCTAGGAGAAATAAAGATAAGGCTAATTAAAGATTTATGATATAATAGAGCTTTATAAATAGGTGTTGGGAAGATAATTTATATTACATTATTTCCACTTGTAATATATGTATATCATATATACTCTCAAAGACCTATAATGATACATTACAATTTTTATATAATTGTCATCCCTTTATTTGTATTATATCAATCATATTTGTTATTAAAATGATATTTAGTCCATGGTTAGGATTACAATCCTGGGTTAGATTATATATTTATTTGAATTTATGTTAAACCAATCTAATTTTGGACCTTTTTTGTTAAGAACATGTTGCGTTGCAAGAAAGGTTATGTTGGAGGATAATGTAAGTATATACTTTCCTTTGCCCATATATTCAAGAAATGATATAGTTATCAATTAAGCTATGAATCACTTGAGGTATCACATATTGCAGTTTCTTAAAACTTTTTGGTTTCAGGGCCCCCTTATGCTCTTAGAAAGTACTGAGGATCCCCGCAAAGAGATTTTGTTTATGGGGGTTATATACTGATTCCAGCAATTTACAATTAAAGTATCTTAGTATTTCTACAGAAACAGTTTTGAGCTAACAGACTCTGAAAAGTGTTTAAGGACCAATAGAAGTCCCTAGACTAGACACTGAAAATGACTAGCCTATAGAAAATGGTGATGAAAAGCATATTCTTTTACCATTATATAAAAATTTTATAACTAAAGAGGCTTCCATTTTACAATATTAAAAGTAAAACTTCCCCTCTCTTTCTCTTAAGTGCTTCCCCCTAGTTAATCACTTGCCCAATTTTATATTTACTTTCATATCTCTGCTATATTAGCCATTTCTCTTCTCTCTTGCTATGCATGTGTATGGACAAACAGAGAAGAAAGATATTATCCAAACTTTATTAATTTTAAAATTATATACATACATATATACAAACACCAGCATAATGATAAAATCATAAATTTGATATGGTTTATTTTTCTTTTAATTCTCCCCAAATCAAGTTATGCTACAAAGATGTAGATATAGTTTCTAAAATTCAACTGCTTAGAAGGCTTCCCAATAAGAACAGGAAAGAAGCAGGAATGCCCATTATCACCACTATTTAATATTGTACTAGAAATGCTAGCAGTATCAATAAGAGAAGAAAAAGAAAGTGAAGAGATCAAAGTAGATAGTGAGGAAACTAAACTATCACTCTTTGCAGATGATATGATGATATAATCAGCAAATTCTACAATATCAACTAAAACCTAGTAGAAATAATAACTTAAGCAAAGTTACAGGGTACAAAATATACCTACAAAAATCACCAGCACTTCTATGTATTTCCAATAAAACTCAGCAGCAAGAGTTAGAAAGAGGAACTCCATTTAAAGTAACTCTGGACAATATAAATATTTGGGAATCTATTTGCCAAGACAAACTAAGGAATTATATGAACACAACTATGAAACACTTCTCATACAAATAAAACTATATCTAAACAATTGGAAAAACATTAACTACTAATGGGCAGGATGAGCTAATATAATAAAAATAACAATCCTACCCAAATTAATTTACTTATTCAGTGCCATACCTATCAACTACCAAAAAACTTTTTTATAAAATTAGAAAAAAAATTATGACAAAATTCATTTGGAAGAACAAAAGATCAAGAATATCAAGGGAACAGATTTAAAAAAATGTGAAGGATGGAGGCCTAGAAGTACCAGATCTTAAACTGTACTATAAAGCTGTGATCATCAAAATAATATGATACTGCCTAAGAGATAGAAGGGTAGAGAAATGGAATAGACTTGTGGTAAATGACCTCAGCAAGCTACTCTTCAATAAACCCAAAGATCCCACCTTTTGGGACGAGAACCCATTATTTGACAAAAATTGCTAGGAAAACTGGAAAACGATATGGGAGAGATTAGGTTTAGATCAACATCTCACACACTATACCAAGATAAATTCAAAATGGGTAAATGACAAATATTAAGAGGGAAATTATAAGCAAATTAGGTGAAAATAGTATAGTATACCTGTCAGATCTATGGGAAAGGAAAAAATTTGAGACCAAGCAAGAGATAGAGAAAATTACAAACTGTGAAATGAATAATTCTGATTATATTAAATGAAAAAGGTTTTGTACAAACAAAACTAATGCAACCAAAATTAGAAGGGAAGCAACAAACTGAGAAAAAAATATTTGTAGCAAAAATCTCTGACAAAGGTGTAATTTCTCAAATTCGTAAGGAACAAAGTCAAATGTACAACAAATCAAACCATTCCACAATTAACAATGGTCAAGGAACATGAATAGGCAGCTTTCAGACAAAAAAAATCAAATCAATAATTACATGAAAAAGTATTCAAAAACCCTCCTGATTAGAGAAATAAAAATCAAAACAACTCTGAGGTACCATCTCATACCAAGCAGATGGGCCAATATGACACGAAAAAGAAAATAATAAATGTTGGAGGGGATGTGAGAAAATAGCGAAACTAAAGTGTTGCTGGTGGAGTTGTGAATTGGTCCAATCATTCTGGAAGGCAATTTCAAATTTTGCCCAAAGGGCTTTAAAAGAATGCATGCCTTTTGATCCAACAGTACCACTACTAGGTTTTTACCCCAAAAAGATAATAAAAAAGGGTTTTACAAAAGTATTCATAGTTGCATTCTTTGTGGTGGTAAAAAATTGGATAATGAGGGGGTGTCCCTCAATTGGGGATTGGCTGAACTAATTGTGGTATATGATGGTGATGGAATACTATTGTGCTGTAAGGAATAATGAACTTGAGGATTTCTACATGAACTACAAGAACTTCCATGAACTGATTCAGAGTGAAATGAGAAGAACAAAGAGAACATTTTACATTGAAAGTGAAACATTGTGGAAGGATCCATTGTAATAGATTTTACTAATAGTAGAAATGCAATAATCCATAACAATTCTGAGAGATCTAAAAGAAATAATGTATTCCACATTAAGAAAAAGAACTGTGGGAGTAGAAAAGCAGAAGAAAAACATATGACTTATAACTTGTTTATATGAGCATATGATTTGGGGTTTTGATTTAAAAGATTGCTTTACTACAAAAATGAATAATATGGAAATAGGTAACACGTGATAACATTTGCATAACCCAGTGGAATTCTTTGTTGGTTCTGGGAGTTGGGAGAGAGGAGGGAAGGGAAAGAAAATGAATAATGTAAACATAAAGAAATATTTAAAAAATAAAAATTTAAAAATAAAAAGAAGTATAAAATTCAACTACCGATATTACAAACAAAAATGGAAAAAACCCTATCTTAGCAATATTTTATCTTGTTATCAGTAGAAAATCAAAGTCCAGAGAAATCATGAATACAGAACCATGGTCATCAGAGCCCCCCCCCCACTTCTTTCTTTTTAATACAAGGAGAAAACATATATCTGATGCATTGAAATACAGCTTCATCATGATATCTATCAAAAATATTCCTGGATGCCTTAAAGAAATTCTGCAAGGGGAAAAATAATTCATACTTAAAGGGTTAAAACATGTTGCCTAACATTAAATTCAAAGTAGTTATGAAAATTCAGCTAATTTGTGATAGTATTTTTCTTTAGGAAATGTGCTGTGATCCTTCACTGATGCTATAAATATTAGGTATAAAAAATTCTCTTTTTAACCTTAGAGACAGGGAAAAATGTACCTATGCACTTTTTAAGAGAATAAATTTTGTTTTCATTCCAGATTATATGTTAATAGTTTTTTTTAATATTTGCTTTCTGACATTTTGCAATCCATATTATCTTCTCACTTCCTCCCTCTCCCCCATCTCTCTTTCTCCTCATCCAACTTCTCTCCCTGCCAAAGAAAGCAGGCAATATGATAAAAGATTGGGTGTCTTATCGTACAATATTTCTTTCCATGTTCAACATGTTGTGAAGGAAGACATAGAGTGCCCACACTAGGGAAAAGTTCATGGGAGAAATAAAATAAAGAATAGTATGTTTCAATTTGCATTCAGACTCTTATCTGCTTCTTCTATAGCAGTGAATATCTTCTTTTAACCATAAATCCCTTGCAATTTTTCTGGATATTTGACTAGATGATAATAGTTAAGTCATTCACAGTTGACAATCATACATTATTATCATTACTATCTACAGCATTCTACTGATTCTATTTGCTTCACTTTTCATCATTTTATATGTCTTTCTAGTTTTTTTATGATCATCTTTTTTGTCATTTCTTATGGCACAATAGTATTCCATAAAAAGCATATACCACAACTCGTTCATCCAGTTTCACACTGATGGACATTCCTTCAGTTTCCAGTTCTTTGCCATCACAAAAGAGCTATTAAATGTTTTTGTACAAGTAGTTATTTTCCCCAAGTCACCTTATAATTAAGGAAACAGAGGCAAACAGCAGAATCAAATGACTTGCCCAATATCACCCAGTTAGTAAGTGTCTGAGGCCAGTTCTAAACTTAGGTCGTCTGGACTCCAGACTCAGTGCTCTATCCAACCCATTCCTTTTTAATTGTATGTCTCTTTCATTTCTCCTTTTCTTAATTGAGTGACAATGCAAGCCCTGAATTCTAGCTGACATATATGAAATCATTTACCAATTGACTGAATCGAGATTATTATCATTCAGGACCACAATCAAGAAGTATCACTGAGTACCACTAGATTCCTTCCCTACTCCTCAGTGTGTTCAGGAAGAAATAACCAAGAAATGCCTTTTGGATATATGTAACTTAAAATTCACAGCCTCAGTTTAAAAAGAATACATATATATAACCCCTGAAGTTGATGAAAGAATTAAAATTACTGAAATGAATGGAAAACAGAAAGTGCTGTTTAATTGCTTCCTCATCAAAAAAAAATACCACTGTTTATTAAATTTGTTTAAATATTTACTTATGTAATTGAATTTTCCATAGTTCAGTTTTATCCATTGCAAGCTAAATGCTAGAGGAATCAATTCTTCAATCTTGGCTATAGTCAATCAAGAGTCAAAATGTAGGAGGGAGACATGACAGGGGATTAGGGAAGATGGGGGGGGGGGGCCCACAGAGACAGACAAATGAAAGAAAAAAATAGTGAAGAGGAGCAGGTGGAGGAGGAAGGGGAAGCAAAAGAGGGAGAAGGAACTTGTCTCCCAAACCAAGTATTTCATAACGTATAGTACAGGAGGAAGAGGGAAGGTTTTCTAAGACAAAATATTAATATACCAAAATGTACTCAAAGGAATATACCTTTGTAAAAGATTTAATCAAAGAATTCAAAACAAAAAACATTCAGCTAGAAAAGTAACAGTAGCAATACTGAAGTGGTTTTCTAATTTCTCTCCTTGGTATGCTAGTAAATTTAAGTTCTTCAAGACTATGAAATAGATAATACAAAGATAAAAGGATTCAAAACCAGAGACAGACCACATCTGTTTTCCAGTGGACAACCAACCTAAGTTCATGGGAACTCATCACAAGAGTTGGGCACCTGATAATAATTTATCACCACCATCATGAATCACTATCATCACTATTATCAGGGAAAAGAATCTATTAAGGAAAAGAGAGGTTGCAATTAACATCAAAAAAGGAAATAACTTTTAATGAAATTTTAGAAATTTTGAAGCACTAAAATTACAGCAATAATAATACAATTATTACTTTTGATAATGTGGTTCCTTTTTGCCAACTTGTTTCATTTTAGATTTGCTAAAACCAGATAAAAAGATAATAGATAACATGATGAAGGAGGTAGAAGGTTAGGCTTTGACTTAAAAAGACACGGAATCAAATTCTATTTCTGGTGCACAATAATTCTGTACATCACGTCATTTTCAATGACTAAAGCTACAGAAAAGTTGCACATATGTTCTGGTGGAGGTAGTTAGAATGTGGATCATTCACTACTTCAATAAACACACACATATATTAAGCTGTGTAGCTTTATCATTCTTTGAGAAGAGCTAGGATCATGCTATCATATACAATTTGTGTGATTCTTTAGGCAAAATCACTCAGGAATTGCTGAGTAACTTCTCTCAGCAGTCCTAAGGTACCTTTTCTGTATAAAAACTGTATTTATTTGAAGATAGTTCACTTTTCATAATATCCTTAAAATATGTTTATCCAATTATGCATCAAATGATAAAATACATTGGCACTGTATATTTGCCTAAGAAGCAAAATACTACCCTTTTTTCCATAATGACACTATGTAGTTTACTCTATGAAAATTAAGAACAACCAATAGTAAAGAAATGAGGTGACTAGGTAGTTCTTGACAAAGTGGTAGCACAATCTTCCTAGTTCATATTCCTCCCCCCCCCTCTCTGTCTTTGTGTCTCTCCCCCTCCTTTCCTTCCTACATCCCTCCCTCTTTCTCTCTCTTTCCTACCCACTAAATGATAGGATTAGCAATTTGATATTAGGTATATACTATCATACGAAACATATTTCCATAATTTGAATGTTACAGAAGTTACATAAAAAAAAAACATAAAACAAAGTGACTGTTCAGTTCTTTTGCTAGAGGTGGAAAGAATTTTTTCATCATAAATCCTTTGGGATTGTCATGGATCATCATATTCTGAGGATAGTTGTCATTCAAAGTTTTTCATTATATATGATTGCTATTCCTATATATAATGTTCTTCTGGTTCTGCTTTCTCATTCTGCATCAGTTCATGTAGGCAGATTTTTCTCAGTCATTTTAATTCTTAGTTCCACTCCGAAAACTCGGAATAGTCTACTAATTCAACTATGTCCTCAAATAATATCTCTTTATCTCATCTTTCTCATAATTTTCAGCTTAATGTGTTGTCCTTAAGGACAAAAGACTGTCTCATTTTGTGTTTTGTGTTTTTTTTTTAATTTTCAGAACCTAACAGAGTGCCTGGAACATAGCAACTCCTTAATAAATATTGGCGTATTCATTTTTATTTTGAATTAATTTGTTGATTATCATCAAAGAGGACAAATTTAAACTGTTTACACTTAAAAAAGAAATAATTAAAACCAATAATTATGTTTTGGACTTATCATTTTCAGATTCAAAAGAAAAATGCAAAAAGAGATTTAGTTGTGCTACCAAATTTGGTGATGACTATTGTTATCAATCCATTATGTATGTGTGTATTTCAAGGTTGGAAGATTGTGTCCTTTTATTATTATAGAATTTTAACATGTGAGTATCCTCAGTCACTATCTCCATATGCACCTCATTTTATTTTATTTTTTAATCACCTACCCTACTTGCCCAGGGTTATACACATTCAAAATGCTTAAAGCCAAACTTGAACCCACAGTGTCCCAACTTCAGTCCTGGAGCTCTATCTACTATAAAGTTTATCCCAGCTTTCAATTCCTACCCTCATTTTAGAGGTGGAAAATAATAGGTATTATGAGAGTGAATTTAGCCTTTGGGGAATGAGATAGACTGGATTTGTTATTTCCTTTGGAAAGAAAATCCCTAAGAAGGGATCTTCTACAATGACCTCCTGATGTCCAATCTCATATTTATAGCTTCTTATTAGAGATCTTGAATTGGATATCCAACAGATATTTTAAGCTCTCTGTGTTCAAAATAGAATATGGTATCTTTTCCTGAATATCCACTCCCTCTGAACTTATTACAGATAATAGTATCACCTACCTACATAACCTAGGTGTCATTCTTAACTTCTTACTTTTATACACTTCACATGAAATCATTTGTCAAATCCTGTCAATTCCATATTTTATGTATTCCTTTTTAATGTACATTGTTTTATTTTATTCAAATACGTGTAGAAATAATTTTTTTACAATAGTTTTCTGACATTTTGTGATTCAGATTTTCTCCCTTCCTCACCCTACCCAAGTCAGTAAATGGTCTGTTTGAGGTTATACCAGTGGTTTCATGAAATATATTACACATCTTTTTGATACAGCCCCTTCTTTCTACTACCATAGCCACCATTTTTGGTGTGGGTCCTTATCACATATTGACTTCTGAAGTAACCTGCAGAGTATTTTTTCAGCCTCAAGTCTCCTAACTCTGGTCCATCTTGCCCAAATGGTATTCCTAAAGTACAATTCTGACTGTTACAGGTTCCCACCATTAACTCCACTCAGTAACTCAAGTGCTCTCAATTTACCCCAAGAATGAATTTTAAAAATCTGATTTTTTAAATAACCTTTCTCAATCTGACCCATTCCTAAATTTCCATTCTTTGAAATAATCTCCAATTTACTCTGTTTATATCTTATATGTACATAGATATTTGCATATTGTATCTTGCATTGAAATTTTTTTTAAACCCTTAAGTTCTGTCCTAGAATCAATACTGTGTATTCCTTCTAAGTCAGAAGAGGGATAAGGGCAAGGCAATAGGGTTAAGTGACTGGCACAGGATCACAAAGCTAGGAAGTGCCTGAGGCCAGATTTGAACCAAGGATAGCTTATCTCTAGGCCTACCCAGGAAGCCATCTAGCCAAACCAAAGTTTGTCTCTTTCTTTGAATTATCAGCACTTAGCTCAGTGCCTGGTCCACAGTAGGAACTTAATATATTTAATGCCTGTTGATTCCTTGACTTGAATTGACTAATGAAGGAAGACATTTATTCTGCAACTTCTAATCTTAATGAAGTATCTGGTGGCAGGCACTGAAAGATTAAGGGCTGATCCAAGGTCAAAAATGAGTAGGTTACAGTGATGACTTGAATGGAGGTCTTTCTGACACCTAGGATAATTTTCCTATTCACTCTTTCATATCACCTCTCAGAAAATGGAACCTCCAAAAAGTAAAATGACAAAACAGAAGTCATATATGTAAGAGTTAGCTATTTAAATTAAATTCCAAATTGGCTACTCAACTAAAAGTATGCAAAGCTTTGTAGAGCCTTTTGATAATCAGGGTTTAATTTAAGTTTCTTTGTTTATTCAGTGTTTTAAAAACAAAATTTTATTAATTTAAAAATTGAATATTGAAGAACCAACTATAGGACCAGTCCTAGAGTTAGGAAGACAGGTTTTAAATCCTGCCTTGAATATAATATAGTTTTGTAGCAATGGGTAAATCATTTAAGCTCTCAATGGCCTAAGCAGCTCTCTATGAATGTAGGACATGGACCTCTATATGTGGATTTTCTACACCTGGAGCTCCTTATAACTATTAATTCCAGGTTTGATGCTAACCCCTTCCCTCTCCTATAAAGTGGCACTTCAGAATGGTGATGGAAATTGTATCATTCTGCCTGGTTCACAGTTAAAATAAAAATAAAATTAACTTTAGTATTTTATTTGTTCACTAAAAAAAAAAAAAAAACTTGCCTTTCTACAAAACAATGATTACTATCCCTCCTGTTTTAGATTTATAGTAGTTGAAGAAAGATTATTTTCCCCATGCTCCCCTATTTAGGTCTCTAATGAATGATATTAAGTAAACCACAAGTCAGTTCTGCCAATTTCCACTTTTATTCCAAGAACTATTCCCAAAATGAACTCTGAGAAGTCTAATTAAAAGTGCCTGAATTGAATTAAACAGCAATTCTGCTGAGCTGTTCTCAAGTACCTGTGATAACCTCACTGTAGGCCAATCAAACTCCTGAAATTGGTGGTTGTCCATAATTGTCTTTAAGTCAATCAACTATTCATTATTTACAAATCTCAGACCCAAAGATCTAAATAAAAGAAGTGCAACATTAATTAGTGAAAAACTTCCTCCATGTATCACTGAAATAGGTATAACATGATGAAAATAAGATAATTTCCCCCCAAAATCTAAAATATCATTCCTAAAACTATTATCATAACCAAACATATTCACAGAGCATTCAATATCACTTCCGCAATTTTAAAGAAACAATATATTCACATAGTTTATTCATATATGGGACACATATCATCTTCCTTACAACAACGCTATCTATTAATTCTAGCAACTTTTTTAGTCCAATTGAACATAGAGAGAAACTAAGAATTCAAACAAGTAAAATGAAAATGAAAAATTTAAATGTAATGAATGCTTACTAAATACCTAGGAATGTAGCAGCATGGTGATAGGTATTTGGCAATATGTAACACTCATTTCTTTAATTTTAGGAGTTCAAATCTAGTAAAATGATTTGTAATCCAGTGTCAGAGGTAGAACCTGAAGAGAGGAATTCTGACTCTCCACCAAGAATAAACTGCAATTTAGAAAAAAACTAAACAGAAATAACTCTAGTAGTCTGAACAAACAAGCATTTATCTATGCTTGAAAAATCATTACCCTGATATCGGGTACACTGACATGCTCTTTTAATTAAACTGTTCTTTCTAATGTCAGTTTGTTGTTTATTAAGAACAGAAAGTCTCATTACAAAGTAGACCATTTGAGGTACTGTCTCAATTTATGTCCACTCACTCCAAACAAGGCTTGGGAACTCTGCACAATTAGGTTTTTAAAACTTAATTTGAAATTAATGTGGATTTATGTTAGTAACTAATGAAATAATCCTGTGTGATTTCTAGTTCTTTTTAATACTCTAGTGTATGATTTCAGTGATTCAACTATTCAGTTATTCAGTAGAAAGGGTAAGAGGAAGTAATACAATGTTGTGTCATCTAAGTATTTTTCTTCATTTCTAATGGTATTATAGGTTTAGGCAGATATCTGGGAGTTAAATCTGTGGATATTTGAGACAGAACCCAACATAAAGGCTGCGATAAATAGTATTTTAAAGACTAGCAAGCATTTATGAACCATTGAAATGTTAGAATTCTGGTATCACTTATGGTGTGACTCTTTCTTTCATTTATTATAAAAATGGGAAAAGGGTATTTTCTGGTTGAGATAATACATAAGAAATTCCTTGCTCCTTTTCTTACATGGTTGCTTTTTAAAAAATCTTTTAATGAATCATCTCCTAAAAAACTGGAATTTTTTTCAGATAAGACATTCCTCCCCCTTACTGCTTCGAGCCCCCCACCCCCACCCCTCCCACCTCCAATTCTTCTTAAGAAACCATGTTAGCAATTAGTGTTGGTCAGGAACTATACACTCCCTTTTTTGTATGAAGGTTTTGCCTAAAGGAAAGCTTTAAGTTAGTAGATAGCCATTTAGCAATGAAGGAAATGGATGAGAGAATTTGAAAAGCTTATAACAATCATCTCTTTTAATCCTGAGGCCACAAGAATCACAAAACCTTACATGCTTATCTAAAACACTTTACCTAAACACTTAAAACCTACCCCCCTCCACCCACCCCACTACTTGGAGAAATTTAGGCTCAAATTTATAACATTTTATTCTCCCTCCATGTCACAATGTTTCTGCTACCTTTGGGGGGGGAGGGGGAGAGATTGGAGGAAAGGTCGGCAGGGTGAGGGAAGAAAGTTTGGTAATACAAACTTCGGGATTATATATTTGTCATAGTTAATGTAGTTCCTGTAACTACCACCACCAAAACCACAAAAAAAAAAAAAGTGATAACAAACATTTACTAAAACAAAATTCTCCATCTATATTTGGATTTAACAGGTTTAGTACTCCTCCCTGTACAATGTTATTCTTATCTGTTCAGTGGGGAAGGTACTATATGGAAAGATCACTATATTTAGAATCAGAAGACTTGAGTTCAGAACATCAACACTGAACAGTTCAGTACTCACTGCTGTGTGTGTGTCTGTTTTTGTTTTTTTTCCTCTGAAAAATGAAGGACTTCAATAGATGACCTCTGAGGTTTTTTCCAACTCTGCATAGTAGAAAATTTACTAAGTGTGGTAACAGGTCCTAGCTTCAGATCTTAACTCTGGTGTTAACTACCTCTGTGAACTCAGACAAGTCACCTAACATACCTTTTCCAAGCTACAAAATGAGTGTGCTAGAAAAAAAGAGACTTTGAGAACTCTTCCAACTCTAGATCTAGGATGCTATGAAGTTGTAAAATTTACACCATAAATAAAATTTATATGAAATTTACACTGTAAATAATCATCCAATGAATACACTTGCTGACCTTGAGAATTTAAAATTCCTAATCCCAGCTGGAAAGAGAAAAGAAAGTTGGAGAATCAGGGATGGTAGGTGGTAGAGGTCCAATATGGTAGGATAAAGGATTATTCTTCAAAGACAAAAAATTTTGTTTTGTTTTGTTTTGACATAACTTTATAAGCACAAGGCTATCTATGGGTATGTAGAAAAGAATGTTGGCAGGCAATTATTCTAAAATACACAGGAGTATTTTAAGAAGAATTAATAAAGAAATTGATATTTGAACATATATCTGAAAAAAGGTGAAGGAATGTTTTGACACAGAGTAGAAAGAAATGCTAACCTCTATGGTTGAAGAGATTTTTTTTAAAAAATGACACCAACAGATTTGCTTAAATGATAAATAAGAATCAGTCATTTAAAAAAAAAATCACTGGAAATCTCTTAATGATCTTTAAGGCCACATTCAGGATTATAAAAGTCAGTCCTGTAGTGTAGGAAGAACAATGAATGAAGGGGGGAAACGACCTAGTTCTACGTCCTACACATGCCATTTACTAGATTCAAGTCTTTATTCAAGCCCTTTAACTTTCCTATGCCTCAATTTTTTCATCTATAATCTGAAAATAATAATCCTCTCATAAACAAGGACACAGAATTACTATGAGAATTAATTGAGAAATTTTATGCAAAGTGTTTTAAAATGTGAATTAGAGTCATTAACACTATTATTTGTGTAAAAGGTGTTTGGGTAATTAATAGTTTAGTCAAGATTTCAACTCAGGTCTTCAGAAACATTTTTCTTTCCATATAGTATTTAACAGGGGAAAAAAAGGAAAAGGTGTTTTTTTTTTCTTTTAATGAAAATGGGTTTTAACAGGTGAATAAAGCTGGCAAGAACATAATGCAAGTTAAAGCAGTAATTTACAGAATGCTTCCAATGAGGCTGTTTGCACAGAGGAAAACATCTCAATTCACAGAATAAATCTTTAATCAATAGCAACCAATCTGTCAAATCAATATTATTGGTCAGAGTAAGCAAATCGGCAAAATCAAGGTAGCTCAAAGAAATTCAATCTTGAAACACAAGTCCAAAAGCAAGTACTCTTACTGACAATGGAACCGTCCATCATCTTCATTCTTGAAGGGCAGAACATTATTATTTATAGACCTTTATACTGAGAAATCCTTGAGCTTCAACGATTGCTCAGCTTTTACGGGCATTTTTCGAGGATGAGCAGGGCCAAAATAGCTTTCTACATTATTCTTTTACAATCGATTAGGAAGGCTATAGCCATCGGACTCAAAGAGTTCATGAAGCCAATGAAGGAAGAAAAGGATGTACTATGAATTCACTGCATATAGTTCTTTCAGACAGGAAGTTACATAAAGACAACCTCAGGCAGACACAAAAAATCCCAAAACAAAGATGCAATTAAAAACTTTATTTTAGGGCAATTTTATAGTACTAAGGAACTCAAATTAACACCCCCCCCAAAAAAAATAAAGTAAAAGAGTCAAATCATAATCAATTTTACGTGGTTAAGGATTTGATGTAGAGCCCAAGAAACAAAATCTCTGAGAGTGAAATTTTCAAGGACATAACACAGAAATCCAACTGTAAGAAGACGAAGTAAAAATGAAAGACCCGCATAGAAAGCAATCACAAATACTTCATACAGCAGAGAAGGCTGGATGACTCTAGGTTACTGAATGATGCAGGTCCTTTTTGAGGGGAATAGAAATGAATTTAAGCCAGTTCATGGCCAGGAAAACTATTAAAACTTTCAAATAACACAAAGAAGAAAAGTCCTAAGATTTAATAACAGACCAGTTGAATATGGGGTATATGAGGTAGGTAAAAGTGTTTAAACTAATAGAAAAAGAAAGGTATCGGAAGGAAAGGATCCATCATTGTTGTGAGGAGTCTAATATGAAGGTAGAGCTGTATTTGTTTTTATTTTATTTTCCTTTCTTTGTATTCCCAGCCCCTAGCAAAATAGGCTTGATTTGATGATGTCACAGTTGTGTAATACAGAAAATACCTTGAAACATACAAACAAATATACATACATAAAAGATCCAGTTAAATGAGATAATATTTTCAAAATGCATGGCACCATGTTTGGATTATATTAGAATCTATATGAAAAATGTTAGTTATTATTTTTAAAAATAACAAATATAGATAATGACATTTTAAAAAACTACTAATAGTTTCCAGCTTTACCCAGATAAAACCTATCATATATGGGGTGAGAGGGATAAGAAATGGAATTTTCCTTAACTTTATATGGTGCAGTAGAGGTTTCAGTTAAAGATAATAAGAATTTCTGAATATGAAGGTACTCCGAAAATTAGTCATACCAACTCCTTTTCCTAAAGTAAGTCTCCTCCAGAGGAGGTCTTAGTCAAAACTATAGATCTGGGGTTTTCAGCATTTTGAGGACCTAGATGTGTTAGGCAATTTGTTGAAGTCTATGGATTTCTTCTAAGAATAATGTAGTAAAATATATTAAATAAAATATGTAGGATTACAAAAGAACACAATTACAGTAAAATAGTTCTCAAACTTTTTTTTTTTTAATTTATAGATACCAACCAGGAGTTTGAGAGTCCTTGTACATAAAGAACTACAATAACGGAGGAACTCATCTTCTAAGGGGTGGGGGGAAGGAGGAGTCTTTTCAATCTTGGAAGATCCACCAGCTAGAATATTTTCCTTATATTGAGACAATATCAGATTTCCTCTTACTTCCACCAACTGGTTTTATGTATTCATTATTGAGCCAATCATGACAAATATTACATTTTATCAAAAATATTTATTAGGAATAGACCTTCAAAATAATCTATTCTTCTCCCATTTGACGCAAGGAATCTGAGACCCTTAAATCTAAAGTCACTTACATACGATCATGTCAAACCCAAGTATCCTAAATACAACAACTTCATGATCCTAATCTATTTTTCACAATCCCTAAAACTCCTACTCCATACTTCCTCTTGTGTATAGAGCAATTGTGCTAGGCACTTACTAGACACATGACAAGATATGCTCTAGTATTTTAGTTTACTAGAGGTATACTATTTCATTATGTTTGGAGGAGGTCTGAAACCTATGATTTCCAAGCAGCAGTAACTCCTTTATTAGTGAATATCTGCAGATTCAGTAACTTAATAGTTTTTAAAAGATGTTTAGAACACTAAGAGTTTTAAGTAATTTTTCCAGGGTAACATAGTTAGAAGTAACCAAGGATCAGATTTGATGGGATATGAATCCAAGTCCCATGACTTTTAAGTTAATTTTCTATATATTATAATGCATAGAGATGTAAATAATTCTCAAGGCCCTACAAGGATACCTATACTAAACAAATATATATTAATTAAAGAAACATAAAAGTGTTCTATGAAGTACGAAAGAGAAATACATTACTGAAAGAAAAGACTTGATTCAGATAGTGGTATCTGAATATGGCTTTCAAAGATGACTATTCATTTAACAGGAGAAGACAGTCAAAATAGGTATTATGGGCATAGATCATTTGAAGAAAAGAAAGAGTCAGAAAATCAAATATCTGAGTCCAGAAAGCAGCACAGTTACTGGGAACCACATATTGCATTTAAGACATATAGGAGATAAGGGGAAAAAACAAACAAACAACAACAACAAAAGGAGGCACTTTACTGCAAAAGACTGGGTAGGTTTGGTAGACAAGAAAGAAATAGAGAAGATTTTTGAAAAACCAGAATTAGCAACATAGAATTAGCATTAGCAGTGATAATCTGGCCACATAATTAAGTATAATTCCTCCTTATATTAAATAGCCTTCATAAAAAGCCTTAAATCTGTTCCCTAAAATCTTAGCTTTACCTTTACACTATAAAGTCAAGTTTCCCTCGTCAATCTTTTTAATTTTGTTACTAGTAATCTTTGTTTATCCTCTTTTGGACAAACTTCATATTGCTTGTTTTTTTTTATTTTTGCACACATATGTATGTCTTATGTATGTATGTATGTATGTATGTATATGTATGTATGTAGTCTCCCAGGTATGATCTAAGGCAGAATATAGTAGAATAATTATTTCACTCAAACTAGACACTGGATTTCTATTCACATAGCCACAAATTATAGCATTGTCCTTTTTTTGCTTGACTTGAATTAATTCATGGTGAGCATGCAGTTGATTAAAATATGTGTATGTATATATGTACATGTGTGCATGTGTTTATATGTGTTGTCTAGATTACACACACATAAACACTATATATACACATAATCCCACAAAGACTACTGCCTAGTTATATTTAGCCCATCCTCTAATTGGTCTATAAATTTTTTTTAGAAAGCAGCAGCGAGGTAAAGACTGACATGGTTTCAAGAAGGATGATCAAAATGGAAAACAAAACAATTACATGCAATGCTTTCATATTTTACACAGATTTTTATTAAGACTTTTCATTACTAAATAGCAATCAAGACCAAATCTATGATCTGTACTCTTTAATGAATTTAATGGATTTGTTCCAGATATAAGTACTGGAAATAACAAGAACTAGAGAGCACTAGATCCATAGGCCAATCAAAGGACAGAGTCCCCTATAGCCCACAGAGAAGAAGAAGAAAATAAAGCACAAATACACATGCACATTCACATATATAAACACATATATATGTATAATTGTTGTTGTTGAGCCATTCAATCATGTTTACCTCTTTCTGACCATGTAAGCAGGCTGAACTTGAGATCCTTATTTGTGGAAATCTAGTACAAAATATCCAATATGCAATGGGAGAGATGGAATCAGAATTTGGGAAAAAGATAGAGATAAATTGACTATGCTTAAAGATAATATTTGAGCTCACAGAAGAATAAATTGAAGGAACTGCAGAGATTTAATCTCGAAAAAAAAAGGGGGAGCATGATGCAAGTATGTGAAGAATTGGCATATGGAAGAAGTATTAAAGTTGTTCTACTTGATCTCAAAGGTAATGAGCTGACTCAATGCAGAACTTGTTGGAAAGGTTCAATAATTATTTCACCGGGGATGTTATTCAGAGGATTGAGTTTGGACGTATAGGTTTCATTTTGAGGGACAGGTTGTGCTAGACTTTTTCTGAGGTTACTTCCAAAGGAGAGACTGTCTTATTACCAAAACTGCTTCAAACTTTTGAACATTTAAGACATTGAAAAACAGCAAATGGTTGGTTCACTGTTGCTACTATTAAGAGAAAGTACCCACTCTACTCCCCAGCTCTGGAGTTTTTTTATTCATTCAGCCATCTATATGAGGCCTCTATTTTAGCTAAGTAAGGATGTTCACTGGCTTTCACAGATCAAACCTGGCTCCAATCCTTTGATTATGTTTTCTCCTGCTCTTACCTCCATCCAACAAAGCTCCTTTTCTCCTATCTGTTGGGAGCTATTGAATAGTCTTAATGGCTCCCAACACCTATCCAGATTCTTTCAGTTCTTCAAAGTTCAATTAAATCATGACATAATAGGATTTATAATTGGAAGATAGTATTGAGATAATCTAGTTCAGGTTTGAGGGGAACCCTCCCCTCCAAGAAAAGACTCATATTGCCTAACATTACCTAATGAGTAAAAGGACCTAAATTTTAATTCAAGATCCCTTAATCCAATGATCTACGATATGCTTACCAATTATAATATATATGATAGTTTCTATATTCTAGACTGAATATATAGCATGCTTTATCCATAAAACTCACTATTACATGGATCACTCCTTATTTGATATTGTTATATCATTATTTCATAAGTATATATCTTGTCACTTCATTTATAGTGTAAGCTCCTTAAAGTCAGGAATAAATCATTTCATGTAATTTTTATTTACCACAGTATATAGCAAAAATCTGATTTTATAGCAGGCTCTCAATAAAAGGCCCTTGTTGGCTTGAGGATATTCCTTGAGATAGTGAAACCACACTAGCAGCATATTTCTAAACAGAATTAATACTCAATACTTTGGTCTATCTTCATAGTAATAACAACTACATTGAACAAAAGTCAATTTTACAAAAAAACTGAAAAGGCCCTAATGACATTAAAATGTCAAAATTTTAAAAATAGAAAATGATTTAAGGTGTTGGCAAATGAAAATGTAGCATCTCCATCAAAGATTCTGCATGATACTATAAATGTGCTTTTTAGTAGAACAGTTGTGAATGTTATGAATGTGAATATGAAAGTCAGAAATAATGTTAGTTACATATTCATATATAGTAGTATCAGTCAAACAAGGTTTTTTTCCATTTTAAGTCTAAGAATTACTTATAATGATTTCCTCTGGTGATTGATGAAGGGATTTGGGAGGAGTTAACAACATATATAAATAATATGTTACATATAACATTTGAAAAATGCTTGAGTTCTATTATATTTACAGAAACGTTTGCATTCTCCCTACCAACACATGCTTACCCTTATCCCTATTTTATCCTGGCCTATAGTAATATTTAAAATAAATTATAATCTTGAGGATAAGAAACTTCCCTCACAAGGTGAAATATTATGTGATTAAAAGTTTTAGATAAGCTATTTAAACTGGCCAATAAAGAATGAGAGTTGATTTTACTTGAACATCTGCCTCTTTTTTTAATGGATTTTTGTTTGGGTGTGGGCTTTACTTTTGAGTGATTCACATCACATTTACCTAATTTTATTTTTTCCAATTTTTACTCTGAGGCAATTGTTTAAATTATCAGTTACTCCATGAGGACTGACATTTCCTCTGGCTGGAAGACTAGCTACATCACACTCCATTAGCACTGATGAGTCTCACCAAGGGCAGCATGGTGGCTGACTTCCCTGTTTTGGCAGACCAACTGAAAAGGCACACAGCCAACCCCCCACAGCAATTGCTGACAGATTGGCACAATGACTACAATTCTGATGGCAATCTGCATAGGATTACCAGTCACACAATAAACAGCCTCATTTTAGAGCCACCAAAGCAAATGATGCTAACCAAAGATTGCCCCCCAAATACTCTATTCTTACTATAACTGCAATCAAGCTTTTCTCACTGATCTAGTGATACATCTCTGCCAAGTTCCAAAATGATGGATGAAGTCATTAGTGTTTTAGTTATCTACACTAAACCTGAAGCCAAGGCATATGGTCTGACAGATGTTCTGGCTATGGGACCTTTTTGAATTGTTATGTAGGTGTTCACATATTTTGGACCCTTTTAAAATAGAACAGTAATCTGAATCATGATCTTTGACTCCTCCCACATCACCTCCCCCAATAACAGTAATTAACATGAGAAATTATTAGACTTAAAATGTAAAATATCCAGTTTTATTGATATTATTCTAGAGTAAACCTTACAATAATGATGACATGCCTTGAACATTTCATTATTGATGGGCTTAGAGGCAGAAGGGCCTTGAAAGGTCAACAAATACAAGTCTGTTATTTTTTTAGGTAAGTAAACTGAAGAGAGGTTTGGTGATTTGCCCACTGTCACAACACCAGTAATAAACAGAACTAGCATTCAAACTAAGCCTCTGAATCAACTCTAACATTACATTGAGTTACACTGTCTCTGATTGTTTTACTCTTAGGATATATCTCTGTTTCTATAAATGAATAAATATACATATTAGTTGTTATTTTATTTATTTTCATTCTTAAAATGATCTAAAATTTATCAAAGTATTTCCTTCAATGATGCAGGCCATAACCACTCCATAAACAAATAAGTGGGTTCGTGATTTGCAATGGCCAAGACAATTCATTATGTGGCATTTAAACTTGAAGTAGTCTCTACTTAGGAGTGCATACTGTAAGCTTGAATCTAACCTAAGATCCTTTCTTTTTTCTGATGACTGGGAAAAGTACAGGATCTTCTAAGAGAGCCTTGGAGAAGCAAGTAAAACCCAAACCATAATTGTATTTTAGAGAAGGATTTCAATGGAGTGGTCTATATAAGACAGAAAATGAGTTTGAATAGCTTGTGCTATTTTTTCCCATGAACAAGTTTTAACCAGAATCATTCAGTAACACTTTTTCCATCTATGTTTAATGAGATATCACCTGAGTCTGAAGAGACATGGTTCTGAAAACATTTTGCTACAACAACAACAAAAATAACCATTTTGCGACCAGAATCTTTTATAGGCTTAGAAAAGAAAGAATTGATTCTTCCCCACAAATTCTGATAAGTAGTTCACTGACTTTGTCATGATTTTTTAATCTCAATACCCAAAGATAACTATTTAGTTATTTATCCTTAAGGAAGTATCACCAAGAGTGGCCCTCAGAAGGTAGGTCATCATGACTGTTAAAATCATCAGGTGAACTACACCTAGATCAGGACAATACAATGGCTGAAATTTATTTGCATACATTCACAGAAGCCCAAGAACTTTCCTATGTCAACCAAAAGAAATTACAGGAGGCAGAACTTTTATACTCTAAACTAGTAATGGGCAAACTACTGCCCGCAGGCCAGATTTGGTCCCCTGAAATGATCTAACTAGCCATGAAACATTATTCCTAATCTGACGAATACAATGAGTAGGATACAATACAATGAAACTTTTAAAGAGTTGCCTTAGAAATAGACTGACAGATGACATTTTCTTCCTTTTAGCCCCCTCTTTCAAAAGTTTGCCCATCACAAACTTCTGAACCTTGATCCTAGGTACACTGTTTGGTGTTTGAGGATAGGGAAGTAAAATGAAAAAAAAAAAAAAAACAAGCATAGGGTGAAGAAAAAGCAAATTCCCTATTGCTAGAGGCTATGACCATTTAAGTAGAGTCAGCCTCCATCTAAGGGCTGAATAAAATCCCCAGACCAAGACATCATGTCTGAACTGTCATTGTCATCTATCAGTCTGCTTCTCAAACTGAAGTCAAAAGAATAATCCCAAGGCATTCAGCAGTCTGGTGGTGCTCAGGGCTTTGAATGAATCAGGGTTCTTCCAAAAAAAATTGGGCTCCCTCTGGGGCAGAGCTCACAGTAGAAATAAATTAGGAGACATTGCGAACTGCGCTGCTGAGATCTACAACTACACCTCTTAAAGATCAAATCATTGCTAAGATTTGTTGATCATAGTTCTAACAGGAAGTTAAACTTTCTAAAGTATATATCAAAGATGTATCAGGAAAGTACTCTAAAGTTCCATAATAAAAAGCTGTCTTTATTTCATGAAATTACTTGCATTTATTACTCTTTAAAAGTTTACCTATATTTTAATAAGTGATAAAAAATAAAAATTTAATTAATAATATTTTAATTAACACATGAATGTGTATTATAGCATTTATATATTATGCAAGAGGCAGTAAATAGTATGTTATAGCCAATATAAAAATACACATATTATTTTACATTTTAATATAATAAATAACCTACAATACTCAATACTTTTGAGTTCTTTTTTCATCAAGGTTATTACTATGTTGATATTTTAAATTCCATAGAAAAGAATCTTTTACTGTAAGTTTTAATCCTCTTACTCTTTCCATTGCTGAAAACAATTTTCACTGAACACATCTTAAGAGGTTGAAAAAAATCAGAAAAATTGGAAATTACAAAGATGGCAATACTGTTTTCTTGACTTCTTCTATACCTGGATCAGTAAAAGGCTTTTTTTCCATTCCATCATGTGGATAACACGCCCTTTCACCAATTTGCTTCAACTGTACAATTCTCCACTATTTATTCTCACAGTGAATTCTTGAAAATCTCAAAGGAAAAAAGTCTATTACTCTTAAAATAAATGAAGTAGAAGTAAAAACCAAATGCCTCCTAAAAGAGAGTATGTTATAAGCAAAACAGAGATGTTGTGCTGTATAAGAGAAGATTAAATTAGAATAAATTCATTAATTAGAAGATTTAATTAGAAGAAAAAAAGGAGCATGGTTCTAATCCTGGTTCTGATTCTTAAATATGAAACCCTAGATAAATCATTCAACCAATATAGAATTAAATTTCCTCATCCAAAAAATGAGTGAATTTCAACTAACAGATCTTTAAGGGTCACTGACCAGCTCTTACAACAGATTATATGGTCAGATCATAGAATAATACTATAATCCTGATGGAATGTCTCTGGGAGTAATTACCCTTAGAAAAAAGAAATTTGAGAAGTAGAATCTATTAAGACATAATTTTGTCCATGCTGTACTACATAACAAAGTAATAAATTACAAACTTAATCACAAATTAAATTAAATAACAAATTATAAACTTAAAGTGTATTTTTATTGGAAAAAATTGAGAATCTTTCCCATAAATTCTTATACTTAAAGATCAATAGTTTCATCATTCTTTCTATAATGAAAATAATTTAAGTGATCAAGTTAATAATGGATATGCTAGAATTGAATGAAAATTAATATACACTAATTTTTTTAAAGCTGTTATCTTTGCGCATTTGTGTGTGTTTGTTTAAGCAAACTGCTCAAAAATAAGCAATGGAAGCGCTAGAGGTTAAAAAAGAAATAACAAGATTCACTGAAAGCCTAAAAATTCTAGCGATGAAAAGTAGAAGAGAAAAATCCAAATCATCTCCTCTAAAGCAAATCCCTTAAAAAGTCCTTTTTTGATAATAGTTTCTATTGTTAAATAAAGGTTATCAAAAAATGTTCACAAAAAAGAAATGACACAGTATTTTTAAAGATGGAAGAATACAATATGTCCATTATTATAAATAAATGGAACAAAATATTTAGCATAGTACATTTAAAAGAGCAGGGTCAATCTAAGGAAGTATTTTTTGATAAAAGATTGAGATCTGAGATCCAAAATGAATTTAACTCCAGCACCATATTAAATTTTATAACACAAAACAAAGCAACAATTACAAAACATTTGAGCACTCTGAGGAAGGATCATATGACATTTAAAGTCTACATAAAAAAAGAAGATTTAGCAAATCAATTGTTTACATTTAGTCATGTTTACCAAAGCTAATAATTATTGATCCAGAGGCTGTAATTGTGTTATCTATTGCACAGTTTAAGAGATATTTGAATGCAAAAACTCATAAGGGTGATGGTAGAGATGCTGAACCAAAAAAAGGATTGTTTCAGTAATTAGATGCCCAATTAAATATGAAAAAGATCTTTCAAGGCAACTTTGAGGAAGTCATTGAGTAAAACCAATTAAGATATAATTAACTCTGAACAGAATTGACAAACTGAAGAGATTTAAATTATGACTGACCAAAAAAAAATGCAATGCAGAATTTGCTTTTGTGACTTTGAATAAATAGTAACTCTGTGGAGGAGTATCTCATTTTAAAAAATAGCATATCACAGCAGCCTTTTTGTTTTTGTGATAAGAAATAACTGGAAACTAAAGGGGGTGGGAGAGTTGGAGAATGAATGAACAAATTTTTTTATATGTAAATGTAGTAGAATACTTATCACACAGTAAGGAATTATTAAAGACTTTTGGAAAATTCTAGGAAGACTTCTTTGAATTAAAACATGGTGAAATGAGCAGAACCAAGAGAACAATTTGTATAGTAATAGCATAACAAACAAAAAAAATTAAAAGAATTTTATCAGATATTAAGCAATGCCTACATTTCTGAAGGACTAGAGGACATGATAATGAAAAGTGTGTTATCCTATTCCTGAATGGGTAGTAATAGTCTCTGGAAGCAGATAGTCATTTTTTTTAACTTGACCATTGAAGGTTTGTTTTGCTCAAATATAAATATTTATTCTAAGATTTTTCTATTTTTTCCAGTTGAAGAGAAAAAATAGACCTTATATGTTTATCTTAAAATATTTAAGTAAAAATACCATACTGTAAAAAAAATTAAGTGCCAATTCTTGTAAAAAAGAAATGGATATAGTTGATCTAGATGAAAGAATTTAACTGGTTCTGGGTATTTTGAAAGAGATGGAGCCATCTCTTTTTTTTTGAAAATGTGGCTTTGACCAGGGTGTAAACATTACTGGTCATAGTAGTTTTATTGGCAATCATGGCGATAGAGCATATAACTGATATAGAGAGGAATAGAGTGGAATTGACAATAATGAAAACAATTCTAGAAATGGAAGAAGCTAAAATTATTTTGGAAAATACGATATTCATTTCAATTTCTGGTCCAATTAAGGAAAGAAACAAGCAACATGAACTCTTAAACCTTTTAGAGAGGGGGAATTTTTACAAATAACATAACCAAGGTAGCTATGGCAGTTCTAGCAGCGACAGGAGATTTTAATTCCTGTTAGAAAACAAAACTTAGCTGGAAAGGAGTGCCAAAGCTACAATTTACCACTGTGTCATTTGGAATTATCATAAGCCCTGGGAGATTATAAGTCTGCTACAACTTACCCTGACAACTCCCACTTCCTTTGTGGGAGGTGTCAGAGAAAATATAAAAGAGAAAGTTTGGTGCTTTTTCCCTCTCTCTACCCTGGAGGGTCTGCTCTGGAGTCCTGAGGCTCTCAGTTCCTGAGCTCTCTCTTTGGTGCTTTTTTCCCTTCTATCTACCTCCTGGTTTTTCCTAGACCTTCCCCTTTCTAATTAAAATAAAACCCAGCTCTTCTAAACCCTAAAGTCACTATCTTTTCTTTGAGCCCCTGAAGGACTCTGATCAATTCCCCCCTGCTGGGGCAGGGGACACTACCTTCCTTTCCCTTCCTCAACCTTCCTCCTATTTCTTCCCCTTCCTCTCTAACTTACTCTTCCTCCCTTTTCCCCCCTCACACCACACCACTGATTCCTGAATTCATTTAGATCTAGTGATGACTCTCTCTCTCTCTCTCTCTCTCTCTCTCTCTCTCTCTCTCTCTCTCTCT